>NW_015160913.1:69976-96872 GCF_001447785.1 Gekko japonicus
CAAACAGGGCAAGTTGGAAACCGGCCGATAGTTGGCCAATTCGGCCAGGTCCAAAGATGGTTTTTTCAAGAACGGGCACACCACTGCCTCCTTAAGTGCCTCTGGGAACTGTCCCTCTGAGAGAAACTTGTTGACAATCTCCCATATGGCATCCCGCAGCCCCTCACAAGCTGCTTTAGTTAACCACAACGAACACAGATCCAAGAGGCATGTGGTGGGGCTGTAAAGGCTTTTCCCACCTTCACTAAGGTTCAGAAAACAAAAATTCAGAAGTGAGAGGGAAAATGGTTCTCTCTCTTGCTCTCACTAAGAGGGAAAAACAAAACAGAAGTCAACAAAACACAACCTCAAGGGAAGTACTGCCACCAGGTCCTCTTAAGGTAGTTCCCAACAGCCCAGGAGACAAAGAGGACCCAGGAGTCTGGTTTCTGGAACTCCCAAAGCAAAGCAAAACTGTAGGTTATGTGGCTGCAGGGCAAAAGTCAAAACAAAACAAAAGTCTTCTTGGTAGAATTGGTCAAGGGCTAGGCAAACAGGCTTTGAGACTTGGTAACACAGGAGACTTGACAAAATATCCAACCCAGGTATGCCCTGGGTTGTCTTCTCCCCTCTGGGGGCCGCAGCAGGCCCGCCTCTGCCCACTCCCCTCTGCCTCCTTCCCCCATCGCGCCTGCTGACAGGTTCCCTGCCTCCCGGAGGCCGCTGCCTCGCCAGAGCTCGCCGAAGCTCCCAGCCTCCCAACAGTTGTGCAGAAGCATAGCAGACAGTTGTGCAGTTGTGCAGAAGCATAGCAGACAGTTGTGCAGAAGCATAGCAGACAAAGTCCATTCAGGTTCCAAAAGACAGAAGCATGATGGCTGGGGTTCTGGCTACTGGACCAGAATAGGCTCAGTAACACAGACCAGCTAGCCATTATTGAAATACAGCTATTCCTATAGGAAACTGACCCCTCCCTAGTTAAGACAACATCCAATCATAAGTCAGAAGAATGATGTCAACATACTTGGTTGCCATGCCAATTACATCCCATCATATGCGATCTATCCAAGCATGCTTTATGCCTCTCTCCCAGAATGCTTAGGGCATGGAAAAACACTCTGCTCCATCCTCCCACATCCAGGTGTTACAAAGTTAATTGGTTGGAATGCACTTGATGGTCAACACCAGAACACTCTTATCACTTACAGCTGAAAGCAAGTCTGCAAGGTCACTAAGAGCTTGCAAAGTTATCTCTGTATCCCGGGAGAAGATTCACTTGTTTGTCAATGAGGGCAGTTTTATTACAGGCCCTAAATCCAGACTTGAACTCCTAGGTCATGAAAACACTTACACTTAGACAAACATGACCTGAGAGGTTAGAGAAATACTTACAGTTTAAGAGGACCTAAACTATTGATTAGACAAACAGTTGGCAATTAAGAAAGCACTTTCTTTACAGGGGCGTACAGTCAAGAGCAATCTGTCAAATTCTTCTAGGCATCTCCCATATGGCATCCCGCAGCCCCTCACAAGCTGCTTTAGTTAACCACAACGAACACAGATCCAAGAGGCATGTGGTGGGGCCGGAGTCAGGGAGGTTCTCAAAAGGGGAGCTTGCCTCAGATACCAGGCGAAGCAGAAAGTTTACTCACTCTCTTGACCCGACCTGGGTCTGGCCGTCCCTTTGCCGTCTGCCCACTTTTCCGTTCTCTCTGGTTCTCTCTCTTGCTCTCACTAAGAGGGAAAAACAAAACAGAAGTCAACAAAACACAACCTCAAGGGAAGTACTGCCACCAGGTCCTCTTAAGGTAGTTCCCAACAGCCCAGGAGACAAAGAGGACCCAGGAGTCTGGTTTCTGGAACTCCCAAAGCAAAGCAAAACTGTACTCCTCATCGGCTCGCTCTTCCCTCCTTTATATTCCCCCCTCGACCCCATTCTCCTCTTCCGTTCTGGCCACACCTCCCTGTAAAAGGAGCGGCGCTCGAGCTCCCGGCTCCACCCCACCTCCCTCTTCCGGATTCATTCCTCCTGGGGCAGCCAAAACCCATCTCTCCTTCTCTGAAGGCTCTCTTCTCCCCTCTGGGGGCCGCAGCAGGCCCGCCTCTGCCCACTCCCCTCTGCCTCCTTCCCCCATCGCGCCTGCTGA
Source organism: Gekko japonicus (assembly GCF_001447785.1). Taxonomy (NCBI): domain Eukaryota; kingdom Metazoa; phylum Chordata; class Lepidosauria; order Squamata; family Gekkonidae; genus Gekko; species Gekko japonicus. Next base: position 72,103 of record NW_015160913.1, read on the forward strand.
CAGGTTCCCTGCCTCCCGGAGGCCGCTGCCTCGCCAGAGCTCGCCGAAGCTCCCAGCCTCCCATTTCGGCCTCGCTTTCCCGGCTGGCTTCATGGCTTCTTGGGTAAGTTCAGCGAGTGGTGCTGGGGTTGATGGACAGGGGGTTCCTTTCACCCCTCCTTCCCCCGGCTCTCCCAGGATGGCCCGGTCGCGACCGGGACACCCCCCTTCCTTAGAGCCTCCTCCTGGGGTTCTTCGTAGAGGCATGATAGGCAGTCGGCCACGCAATGGTCTCGTCCAGCTCGATGTTGTACAGAGAACTGGAAGGGAAGGAGAGACATATACCATCTGAGTATCCATGGATTATGGTCTTTCACCCCCTCTAGCCACAATAATGGGGCGTGATCGACCACCAGTCGGAATGGGTTATTGGTCAAATAGTACTGTAGGGAGCTCACTGCCCACTTCACGGCTAGAGCTTCCTTCTCTACAGTGGAATAATTACGCTCGGCCAGTTGTAGCTTACGGCTGAGAAACAGGACCGGAAGCTCCGCCCCGTCATGCTTTTCGGTTAGTACCACCTCAAGGCCTGTGTTCGAGGTGTCCGTATGTAACGTGAAGGGCTTCGCAAAATTCGGATTCTGCAGGACCGGCTCTTGAGACAAACTAAGCCGCAAAGTGTTAAAGGCATGGATGGCCTCCGCTGTGCACCTCAGGGTGTTGGGTTGTCCCTTCTTCAGCTGATCTTTCAAGGGTCCCGCCTTTGTTGTGAAATGGGGAATGAATTTGCTATAATATCCCACCAGCCCTAAAAACCGGCGTAGCTGTCGCTTAGTGGATGGGAGGGGATAGTGTTCCACCATCACTACTTTCTCCGCTAAGGGTCGAAGCTGGCCTTTACCACTAAGAACCCCAGGTATTTGAGTTCTTGAAAACCCAGACGACTTTTGCGTGGGTTTGCATGCAGCCCGGCGGTCCTCAGGGCCTCGAGGACCGTTCGCAAGTGTTGTAGATGTGTGGGCCAGTCAGGGCTGCAGATCACGATGTCGTCGATGTAGGCGTGAGCATAACTAGCACAATGTGACAGTGCCCGGTCTACCAATCGCTGAAACGTGGCCGCCCCCCATGTAGTCCAAAGGGCATCCTACGGAATTGGAACAAGCCCTATGGCGTAGCGAATGCCATTTTTTCACGAACGGGTGGGTGTACCGGCACTTGCCAGTGTCCCTTCGTCAAGTCCAGGGCCGAGATATATTTTGCTTGGTCTAGCTGATCGATTAAAATGTCCGGTCTGGGTATGGGGTACGCGTCGAAGGTGGATAATTTATTCACTTCGCGGTAGTCCATGCAAAACATCACGGTCCCGTCTGGTTTCGGTACTAGCACGATGGGGCTGCGCCATGCGCTCTGGGAAGGTTCGATAATGCCTATTTGCAGCATGCCCTGAACCTCCTTTCCGATGACCTCCCACCGTTTTTGGGTAACGGGCTGCCACCGGGATCAAGCTACTTTTCCTTCCGGCGTCGGTATGTGGTGCATGGCCATCCACGTGCACCCGGGTGTCTTATCAAACACCCCTGGTACTTGGTGTACCACCTTCAACAGTTGGGCCTGTTGCTCGGCATCTAGGTCTGGGTCCCGGACCGGAAGATCAGGTGGTCCCGGAGTCATGGACCAGTAGAGCAGACCCTCTGAGAGGGAGAAGGGATCCTGCTCCAGACATGTCAACTCCGTGTCTGGCCGGGCCGTCCATTCCTTCAGGTGATTTACATGTAGACGCTTCCTGTGCTGTCGCTGATCTCCGCACTGTACTTCATATGGCAGGGCCCCCAGTACTTTTGTTATGGGGTAGGGCCCTTGCCAGGGGTCTCCTTGAGATCCTGATAACACTTGTCTGGACACGAGAACTAGCGTCCCTTCCGCAAAGGCCCTTGGTTGGGTATGCTGGTCGTATCGACGTTTTTGGGCCTGTTGCGCTTGGCACAAATTCGCCCTGGCTGCGGATTGCACCCATTGGAGCCTCTCCCGCAACTGGGCCACGTAGTAAACAACCGCTTCTTTGGTAGTGGGGTCCGCGGGGGGCCCCAGGATTCCCCTGGTGTTCCGCCCATAGAGTAATTCAAAAGGGGCGAATCCTGTAGAGGCCTGGGAAGTCTCTCTGATGGTGAAGAGAAGGGGGTCTACCAACAGATCCCAAGCCCTGGGTTGATCCCGTGACATCTTCCTCAACATTCCTTTCAGAGTCTAATTCATCCGCTCAACCAATCCATCAGTCTGAGGATGATATATGGTTGTAAACAGTTGGTGGATATGCAGGACCTCGCACACTTCCTTCATCAGCCTCGCTGTGAAGGGTGATCCTCTATCCATCAGGATCTCTTTCGGGAGTCCGACGTGAGCGAAGAATTGACCAATATGTATCTGGCCCCCCGGGGAGTCCGAGGTAGAGGCCCCACAAAGTCCATGGTGATCTTTTCAAAGGGGTTCCCCACCACCGCTATTGGTAGGAGGGGGGCTTTGGGGGCCGCCTGGGAAGTCATCCGCTGACAGATGGGGCAGGATCGACAAAAGCTCCGTACATCCTTTGCCACTGTGGGCCAGAAGAAGTGGGCCAAGAGCCTGGCTATGGTGTTCTGGAAATCCTGGTGCCCAACCCACTGATGGTCGTGCGCCCATCCCATAGCCTCCCCTTGATGCTCAGCCGGAAGTAACAACTGCTCTATGGGGCCCATCCGCCCCCGTTCCTTTCTATACCACACGCCCTCCTGTTGCATGATATGCGGCAGACGACTGCCTCGACGGGGATCAACCAAGACCCCATCTCTTACCACCACTTGATCCCGTAGCCTGGCCAGACCCTTGTCTCTTTCTTGAGCTGCGCTGAAGGTTGGGTCGACCACCCACCTTTCCTGCAGGTTGAAGGTCACCTCTCGGGTAGTGGAGGACCCTTCCCCCGGATCTTCCTCAGCCGTCTCGGGGGCCTGTCCATCCTCAGTGTCTCCTTCTAGAGCAGCTACCTCCACTCCTGCTGTACTCGCCGAGCGGGCCTCTTTATGATACTGACGGATGGCGTCTAAGATCCCCGGGGCATCTCTCCCCAACAATACCTTACAGGGCAGTTTCTCCATCTGAGCCAAGGGTACCTCGACCACTTGCCCCAGATACAGTACAGGGACCATTACCACGGGGCATCTCTCGGCATGTCCGTGGAAACATACAATGGTGGCCCATCTGAGAATTGGGAGACTTGGGGGTAACTGGCTGGTGAGAATCATTGAGATAGAACTTCTGCTGTCCAATAATGCCTCCCAGTGACGACCACCGATGTCCACTTCCACTGTCCATGCTTGCGGTCGGCTTCAGGTTTCAGCTGCTTGCATGGAATAGTCTTCGCCTAAGTCACATTCCATCATTGGGCAGTCTCTTTTTAGGTGTCCCCACTGTCCGCAAGTGAAGCACGGGCCGACATTAGCGGGCCCCCGGGGAGGCGGAAGTTTGGACTTTGCAGTCTCCTTCTCTCCGTTGCCTCAACCTAGCCCTTGCACGCCTCCCAGGAAGGGTTTGGGGAGGAACGGAGGGGGTGTAGCTCGGGACGTCCCGTTCCGTGCCCGCCCCACCTGAGGGGGGCCCCCCACTCCTCTGACAACACTGGGGTTGGTCCCTCCCCTTCCGGCCGGGCCTGGCAGGTGGTTTGGCTGACCTACCTCCGTCTTCCCCGACGGTTCCCTCCCCTCGGCCGCCTGATAGTTTTCCCAGAGTTCCTGCACTTCTGTTAGGCGGGTGGGCCGCCAACAGGCCACCCAATGGTGGGTCCGGGCCGGCATGATTTGGAGGAGCTGTTCAATCACCACCAGCTCTACGATTCTCTTACCATCATTGGAGGTCGGGGCCAGCCACCGTGTAGCGGATTCCTTGAGGGCCGCAATCGTAGCCTGGGGACGCCCTGAGGGGGCATGCATCAGTGACCGGAACTTTTGGCGGTGTGATTCTGGGGTAATCTCGTATCTGTCCAAAACAGCCGCTTTTAGTTTGGTGTAATCCATGGCATCCGACTTTTCTAGGGCCTTCATAGCGGTCTGCGCCTCACCCGTAAAGTAGGGGCCCAAGATAGAGGCCCACTGTTTGGCGGGCCACTTGGCGGCCCCCGCCGCCCTCTCAAAGGCCTCTAGGAAGTCCTCCACATCATCGTCTGGCCCCATGCGGGTCAAGGCTGGCCAGGGGTTCTTGACCGCTGAAGCAACAGCAGCACCCCCTCCTGTGGCCTGGCCCATGGCCTGTACCACCTGGTGCAGGTCACGCATCATTGTTGCTTGAGCTTGTTGTTGTTGTTGCGTCAAGTCTCTGAGCAACTGGGCCTGGTGTTCCGCCATCCACTGTCCCAGTTGTGCGAGGTCCATGGTCCCTTCTCCCTGTCGTCCGTGGCTTGGGCCGTCCTTTCACAGAGTCCTGGCTTGTATCCGAGTCAGTAGACTCCTCGGACGAAGGGATGTCTGCTATGCTGGCCTCTGTTAAGTGCAAGGCATGTCATGTTGCCGGGGGTTGCCACCCAGGTGGGACTGGTAGTTGCGGTAGGGGGCGCTGTAGCGGGTCTAGAGTGCCCACATTCTCCACCACGTTGTCAGACATCCCGTGGTCGCCAGTAACCGTGCTGTCCGATGGCGGTTAACCAGCCTTTGGTCCTGTCACGGCCCTTCCCCAAGGCAAAGAGCGGAGTCAGGGAGGTTCTCAAAAGGGGAGTTTGCCTCAGATACCGGGTGAAGCAGAGAGTTTACTCACTCTCTTGACCCGTCCTGGGTCTGGCCGTCCCTTTGCCATCTGCCCACTTTTCGTTCTCTGTCTCTCTCATTACACGTGGGACCACAGCTGCAGCCAGCCCAGGGTCTCCTCATCGGCTCGCTCTTCCCTCCTTTTTATTCCCCCCTCGACCCCATTCTCCTCCTCCATTCTGGCCATGCCTCCCTGTAAAAGGAGCGACGCTCAAGCTCCCGGTTCAACCCCACCTCCCTCTTCTGGGTTCGTTCCTCCCGGGGCAGCCAAGACCCATCTCTCCTTCTCTGAAGCCTCTCTTCTCCCCTCCGGGGGCCGCATGGTCTCTGTTCAGAGGGAGATGGATCCCATCCTCATCGCCAGTGAAAAGTACACAGACGGAGAGTGATTTCAGCAAAGCGTACTTTATTCGATTAGGAACAAGACAGCTTTGGCCGGCTCGCAGGCCGGCTTACATTTCCCGAGAAACCGCCACCCAAAACACCCCCCCACTTCCCAATAGGTTATTTACAGTGGCCGAGAGTCCCATAGGCTCTCGGCCGGGAACCTAGCCCCCTGATTGGAGTGGGCTAGGATCCACATAGTCCATTGTCTCTTGGAGCAAAGCTCAACGTTTGTGCCTGACCGCGTGGAGCCCAAGCCGGCCACACAGTATGGACTGGATACATTACAGGTACCGACTGAGCTCCAGGTGGAGCCAATTCAACCCGGACTCCACGGCAGAGACTTATATGCTGACGCAGGGGCCCAGGAAAGACAGCAGGTTCAACCTGGGATTTACCTCGGCTGAAGGTTTTCCCCCCTACGGGGTACCCTTAGAGCCACCGCCGGGAGCATGGGTGATGGAGAGGTTGAAGGCGAGGAGTGGGCGTGTGTCCCCTATTGAGGGGCTGGAACTGGCCCATAGAGTGGAGGTGGCAGATTGGGAGAGGCGGCAGCTGCAACGGGAGTTGGAGGAAGTCATCCACGCGATCCCGCAGTTGGTGGTCCAAGCCATCTGAGAGGAGAGGGAAGCCCAATTCCCCCCAATGCCTCCGCCACCGCCCAGACCTGAGGATGTACTCATGCCAGGACCAGGGGAGGCCCCAACTCCAGCGCCACAGCCAGCCAGCCTGCGAGGCCAGGTGCTACCTTGCCCAAAAGACCTGATCACATTCAACAGCAACCCTGAGAAACTATCCTACTTTGTGGTTCGAGTGATTGTAGAAAGGTCAGGCCACCTGTTCCCGGATGACAGCAGCAGAGTGGACGTAGTGGCCACCCGGTTATGGGGAGCCACAGTGGCTTGGTACATGGGATTGCACAATACCAGGGACCCGGAACTAGTGAATTTGGACGCTTTTATGTGGGCATTGCATGTCCAATTTGAAGACCGGAACGTTGGGCCTAAAGCAAGAGCGTTTCTATGCACCCTGAAGCAAGGGAGGAGATCAGTAAGAGAATACTCCTCCGAGTTTAAGTTGCATGCGGCAAAGGTCCAAACATGGCCAGATCCAGTGCTGGCTGAGTTGTACTGGGTAGGACTGAACCCAGAAATCAGGGAAATGGTCCTACGAGTGGTGGACCTGATTTCCTTACCGGCATGGATGCAGGAGGTGGAAAGTGCAGAGACCCGCCTGAATACCCTGCGCCTGGACCTCGCAACAGCAGGAGGTAAGCCTAACCCCCCCGGCGTAGAAAATGAAACCGACGAAGTCGGCTGAGTCTACTCGAGAGCAACCTCGAGTTCCATTCGAGGTATGGACTGATCATAAAAACTTGGAAACGCTATGCCTAAAGTGTGGAGAGCGCGGCCATTTCACGGCCGACTGTGAGGGAGTGGGCCCAGGGAAGCAGGGGCCAAGCGATCCTGTGAAAGCATGCCTCGCCACCCCGGCCAAAAGGTCGACAGGGAAGCCGAAGTTTGCCAAGGCACTGCAGGCAGCCCCTGAGGAATTGGGAGAGGACTCCAGCGAGGAAGACCCTGAACCAGCGGGGAAAGGACAGGTCCTGCTGTAAGAGCAGCAGGACCCGTTTCCAGAGGCATCGGGAGTGCTAGGAGGCTTTCGAGCACCTCAAGACTTTGTTCACCTCAGAGCCAGTCTTAGCTCATCCTGATGAAACGAAAAAATTAATTGTTCAAACTGATGTGTCCAATGTGGCCATGGCATTCTCCAAGAAGGGGGAGATGGGTTACTGCACCCCTTGGCATACGTGTCAAGGAAGTTCAATGACACAGAACGCAATTGGTCAGTTTGGGAGAAAGAGCCAAGGCCTATAAAACTCGCCCTTGCCACCTGGAGACACTGGCTGGAGGGTGCGCGAGTCCCATTCGAGGTATGGACTGATCATAAAAACTTGGAAACGCTCAAAATGCCCCGGTGCCTAAATGCAAAGCAACTCCGGTGGGCTGATTTCTTTTCCAAGTTTCGGTTCACCCTTCATCATTTTCCCAGTTCTGCGAACTCTTTGGCTGATGCCCTGTCACGCCTGCCCCAACACGACAGCCAACGGGTGATTATTTTGGACTCGGTGTTCACGCCTTACCATCTGGGCGGGGCGGTGACGACACGTAGCCAGACTTGCCCCGCTGCCTCCCCCCCCGGCGTCGCGGCCACCTGACACTTCCCAGTCAGACAAGCTGGGGGGGGGGAGACTTGGCACAGCAAATTTGCCTCCACCTTCTCGGAGGGCGACAAGGCGATAGTGGATGCAGAAGGAGACTCTGAACTTCAGGCTGACGGTTGCTGGTACTGTGGACATAAACTATTTGTTCCACTCTCCCTTAGGGGGGAGGTGTTGCAAGCCGTGCATGGCTCTAAATTGTCGGGACACCTGGGTTTTGTTAAGTCCCTTCAACTCCTGCAGCGGCAATTCTGGTGGCCACAAATGTGGAAGGATTTATCCTCCTTTGTCAAGTCTTGCCAAATCTGTGCCATGAGTAAACCATGGCTGGGGAAACCCCCGGGTTTATTGCGCCCTCATCCAACTCCAAACCGGCCCTGGGAGGTGATATCCATGGACTTTATTACGGATCTCCCTCCAAGCAAGTCAATGACTGTCATTTGGGTGGTAGTGGATTTGTTTTCCAAACAGGCACACTTCATTCTGTTTGCCTCCCTGCCCACGGCAAAAGCACTGGCCAAAGCGTTTCTTTTGCACGTAGTCTGTCTGCACATGCTCCCAGCCAAGGTGGTGTCTAACAGGGGGACCCAATTTATTTCCCAGTTTTGGGGGGAGTTGATGAAATTGATGGGGATGGAACGGGGCCTGAGCAGCACCTATCACCCAGAGACTGACAGCCAGACGGAGCGGGTTAATTAGACTTTGGAGCAATATCTCAGTTGCTTCACCAGTTATCAACAGGACGATTGGGTGGAGTTGCTGCCTCTAGCCAAATTCTGTTATAACAACACTTGCCATTCCTCGACCGGATTGTCACCGTTTAAGGCTTTGTATGGCTACGATAGCCCGCCTGTGCTTTTCCTAGAAGGGAACAATGACTTGGGGTTGGGGGATGCAGTTAAAGGAGTTATGGCCCCTCCTGTGCAAGACTTTGAATGTGGCCAAGGAGGTGTCAGCTAGCTGCCATAGAAGACTGGGAGGCAGTTGGTTCCCCCCCCTCCCCTGGCACCTGCGCATGCCCTATCTTCCCTGTGTATGATCTTGTCTCATGCATTCCTGTCTGTAAACGCTAGGCAACGCTTATCTGCAAGGTTAACAGGTGTGTGCGGGAGCTGCTTTGCCAAATGTATAATGAACTGCACCGTGTGAAGCTGTAATTGTTTAGGTTTTAAGGAACGTTGCTTCTCAGGCTTTTGAGCGCGTAACCTGGAGTCTGCCCGCTCGGCGGGAATGGAGATTATTGGTTATTACCCTGTTTGAATGTCTTACATTATTCCTTGCCCACCCTGGCCCAGGCATTCTGGACAGTGAACTTGTTCCTGCTCTATCATAGCTTTAATAAACTACTACTTTGCCTAAACGTGTATTGGATTAATAGCTGTGGGGGACCGGACAGGAGGCATACAAGAGTCAGGCTGACAAGAGGAGGGTGGAGGGGTGGGCTCTTAAGCCTGGAGACTCCGTGTATGTATCTACTAGAAACATTAAGGTCTTAAGACCTAGCCGCAAACTAGGTTGGAAATATCTTGGTCCTTTCAAGGTGAAAAGAGTGATCAATGATGTGGCTGTGGATTTGGATCTACCTAAACATTTGAGAAACCTTCATTCTGTATTTCATTTCAGCCTCCTGAAACGGGATTCTGGGTCAAGTCCCTGGCATCCGTCGCAGCCGGTGCCCCCCTCCAATCTTAATTGAGGGCGAGGAACATTATGAAATCTCTAAGATTCTGGCTGTGGAAAATAAGATTAAATGTGGAAAATTGTTGTACTTGGTTGAATGGCTGGACTTTGGTCCCCAGCACCTTGAGTGGGTGGAAGCAGGGGATATTCGGGCCCCTTGTTTGTTGCGTAAGTTCCATAGCGACTTCCCGGACACACCAGGAGATCTCCTGGAATGACCATGAGACCTCCCGGAGTGGACAAGAGAAGCTGGTTTTTAAGAGGGCAGAATGTCAACTATGCTGCCATAAGGGTTGGGGGTGGGGTGCTTGCTTGCCAAGTCCACTGCATTCCTTCTTGGCTTCTGTAATGCTTGCTTATCTATGGCCTTGCAGGTGCTATATAGTGTCTGGGATTCTAGGGAACAGTGGGAGTGCTTTTAGTTCTCAGCTTCGGTTCTAACGGCCTGGGGCTCCTTCTCCCGCGCATGGGAATGTGGCTAATTGGCCTAAGGAGGGGGGTGGTGCATACAAATACCCTATATCCATTATGCTTGTAGGGGTGACGCCATTCTTAACAGTGCCTTTGTTAATGCATCTATAGCTCTTCAATAAAGTATAACCTTTCTGACAAGTGTGTACTCAGTTGTTGGCTGTGAAACCTGACATAGGCTTAGATTGGAGTAAGTTCACATAGGTTTGCACTAACAGACTTAAGAAAAAAGCTTTAACATATTAAATGCAGCTTCTTAAACCACAGAAGAACAAACTATTACAACAGCAATTTGCTATCAGCCAAAGAGTAAACAGAAGTAGGGATGGGCATGAACCACAAACCAATATGTTGGTTCATAAATTGAACTAGTTCGTATTGGTTTGTGATCCTGCTTTCTGCTCCCCGCCGCTTTTTGCAGAGAGAAAAAGCAGGGGTTTAAATGGCTCTGAGACATTTAATGGCTCTGAGACATTTAAACCAAACAGCTGAGCAGCAGGGAGCAGAAATTCATGGTGGTTCGTGAAGAGCAGAACCCCCTGCTTTCTGCTCCTTACAAAACCACCACCAAATTGCCTTAACATTTGTGGAAGTTTGTGGTGAGTCCCTTTATTCCATATCACAGCTGTGTGTGCTTCTTGCCACGATGGAGGCAAGTGTCCAGAGGGCAATACCTCATTACAGGCTTCTGTTAGGGGGGGTACCAGTGATGCAAGACTGCTGGGTTTTAATGATTTAATGACTTCCAGAATTTCCTTTTCTGAGAAAGGTTCCTCTAACAGAAGCTTGTGATTTTCTTCTAATCTAGGTAATATACCTTCGTCTTGCAGAAAGCTATGCATCTGAGCGTGGTCAGGTGAAGAAGACGTGTATAAGTTTTTATAATAGGATTCAAAAACCTCAGAAATAGAGTCTGTTTCTGATGATTTTTGAATCCCTGATGATTTTTTATGGCGGAGATCTTATTGGATGACAACTGAGTCTTAACTTTATGGGATAGTAATTTTAAACATCTTGGTGATCATAACCAATATCCTTGTTTAGTGAAAATAAGTTGTTTCCTGATCTTATTCGTTTCCACCTGTACTAAATTTTTGCGCTCTAATAAGAATTGTTTATGTATTTTTTACAAGACCTCTCTTTGTGTTGTTGTTCTAAAATTTTGATCTTGTCTAATAGTTCTAATTCTATTTTTTGTCTTTGTTTTTTCTGATGGGTTTGGAGATCAGAGACCCTCTAAGTATTGGTTTGAGAGCATCCCATCTAATAGTTGGTCGTATTGAGTTCTGCGTGTTTTCTTTAAAATATTGCTTGATATCGTGATCTATCTCCTGACGCATGGATGGATCCATTAATAAAGAATTATTAAGAAGCCAATGTCTAGTTTTCTGTGATTGGTCATATGGTATTATTATACAGTCTAACCAGGAGTGGTCAGACCAATTTGATGGTTCTATGAAGGAAGAGATGACTCTAGTTTGTAACGAGGACGAGACTAATATAAAATCTATTCTGGTGTAACACTGGTGTCTTCCTGAAAAATATCTGTAGTCCTTAACAGTAGGGTTTAACTTTCTCCATATGTCTAACAAATCATTATCTCAAAAAATGTCTGATAATCCCATGTATCTATTCCTATTTTTTTGCCGGGGAGAATTGTAATGGGACTTGTCCATCTGTTTGTCTACTATACTCCTCCCAGTATAATCTCTCCATTAGAAAAGCTAGAAAGTGTATTTAGAGTATCTTTTATGAATTTTAGCTGGCCATCATTTGGAGCATAAAGAGTGGCAATCGTAATCAGTCTGTTATCCAAGGTTCCCTTCACAAATAAAAAACTTCCATTTGGATCGCTGTTGTGATATGAATGAAAATCGTAGATTCTTTGAAATCAGGATTGCCACCCCTCTAGATTTAGAGTTCCCTGGTGCCAAATATTGGGTTGGATATTTGGATGTTTTAAAAACAAAATCGTTATTTTTTCTAAGGTGCTTTTCCTGTAGGAGCACAATGTCAGCTTGGCTCTTCAAAACGTGTACCCAATCTTCTCCTTTATATCTCGAAAAAGGCTTTATTGCCTCTGCCGGTACAATCCACAGCGGTCTCTCATCCAAGAAGTACCTTTTATATTTAGTCCATGTGTCAAAAAGTACCCTTCTGATAAAATGATGTTTAAAGAAACTATCCATTTTTGCCTTTTCATACCATAATAAGCATGCCATCCAAACTTGCAGTCATGGTTTTCTAACGCCAACAGCTTCTTATTTTCCAGCGTGGCCCATTGCTGCAACCATGTTAAACATACCGCTTTATGGTACAATCTAAAATTCGGTAGCTGAAATCCTCCTCTTTCTTTTGCGTCACAAAGAATCTTCATCTTGATTCGTGGTTTCTTCCCAGCCCAAACAAACTTTGAAATTTCCCTCTGCCACATGTTAAATATTTTCGCATCTCTTATTATTGGGATTGTCTGGCGGCCAGAGGAACATCGACCAGCGGAGGCAAAGAGGAGGAGCTGCGGAGAGGCGTGGAACTGTGGGGAGTCATGGAGGAGCGTGGTGACGTAAGGCACAGGCTTGGTGGAGCCGAATGAGGACGCAGCCGAGCCGGAACTGATGCGGACCACGCGCCAAGAGAAGCCTCCGTACTAAGAAGACCTGCCTGACACCAGGAGAAATGCTGAACAAACTGGACCACCGGAGAAAACCGAAGCCGGAGCCAGAAACAGTGCAGCTAACCCACCCCTTGGTTGCCGGTAGGGAATCCCCACTCCTGTACGATAGATGTGGCCGTAGATAGGAATTATAATGTGCACTTGCACCCTGCCTGTAAACCGCTCTGAGACCTTCGGGTCAGAGCGGTATATAAACCGAAATAATAAATAAATAAATAAATAAAACATCAACTGTGGCAAAATATTCATTTTAACCACAGAAATCCTTCCCAACAATGATAAGTTCAGCGTATTCCATTTCTTAATATCCTGTTGAATTTTTGTCCAGAGCTTATCATAATTATTTTTATATAAGTCTATATTCTTCATTGTCAAATCAACTCCCAAGTACTTAGTTTTATGAACTACTTCACATTGAACCAGCCTCTGCAGTTCTTGTTTACTCCCTTTTTGGCAGCTCTTTTTACAGGTATAGATAGGTCAGGAGTAATGCCTGAAGCGTGGTTGAATGCTGTAGTAGTGCCAATTTTTTAAAAAGGTAACTTTGAGTTGCCTAGTAGCTATAGGCCGATTAGTCTTCTTTCAACGTTGGGGAAACTTTACGCAAGACATCTTGCGATTAAGCTTAATGCTTGTGTCATTGAACAGCGAATACTGGGATGTGAACAAGCTGGTTTTTGTCAGGGGAAGTCCACCTTAGACCACTGTATAGTCTTAAGCCACTTAGTGAATAAACATCATAAAGGGAAGGGAAGCAGGCTTTTTGCTACCTTCCTTGATCTGAAGGGTGCCTTTGACTCTGTGTCCAGAGAGCTACTATGGAAGAAACTATTGAAACTATTGATGGATCTAAGACTGTTACATTTGATTAGGAATCTCTACACCGGTACAACTTGTCAAATCAGAGGTTCTAGAGAAGGTATCTTAACCCCAAAAATTATAAGTAATATTGGGGTTAAACAGGGTTGTATCTTAGCTCCGCTTCTTTTCCATTTGTTTCTCAATGACTTGTCTGTTTGTTTGGAAGACTCTCCAGGCTATAGTCACTGTCCAGTTCTGGGTGGACGAGCTGTTCCCTTGCTTTTATATGCGGATGATGCGGTCATTTTCTCCCGCTCCAAAGTAGGGATGAAAAAATTGTTAGTAAGCTTCCTGGATTATTGTGATCATAATGGACTCTCAGTGAATTTTGGAAAATCTAAAGTTATGGCCTTTGGGGGACCCTGGAAACCTAGGAATTGGAATATAAGGGGTAAAACAATCATACAGGTCAAGAGCTTTAAATACCTGGGAGTGAATTTTCATCACAATCTTAGTTGGGCAACACACAGAACAGAAGCAATTAAAATGGCGAATTGCTGTGTGCTTGCACTTACACGGCTTTATTATACTAAGGGCAATCAGTACGTGCCAGCAGCTATTAAAGTGTTTGTACACCAAACTATTGCTAAGCTCCTCTATGGTATCCCTATTTGGATTACAGGCTTTAACAAGGCAGTTGAACAACTGCAATCCAAATTTCTGAGGAAAATTCTGGGGTTGCCTTCGTGCGTCTCCTATGCTGCCATATGTTTGGAGCTTAATCAGAGAAGGTTGGAGACAAAGGCATGGATCATCACCTTTCGATTTTGGTTGCTTTTGCATTTTAGATGCACTCATAATAGCCTTGTTGCCTATATGTTGAAAGATTCCCATCCCTCTGCCTGGCTCTCGGCTATTGAAAAGAAAATTAATTCTATTGGTTTTAATCTGAACGATTTTGTCACTTTAACAGAGCCGGAGGTTTTTTTATTTTGCTTAAGCAGAGACTTATTGATATAGAACTCCAAGAGCTCAGAGCTCTTGCTTCCGGTAGGTGCTCCTCAGTTAGATGGGCCTATCCACTATCTGGTGCTCCACCACAATATTTTTTCTCCCTGATATCACCGCAATTGTGCAGAGCTTATATGCTAGCACGGTTTAATGTTCCCCCCTCTGCTATTCTTGAGGGGAGATATAAGAAAATCCCTTATGCAATTAGATATTGTGGATGCAATAAGAGAGAAATAGAAACAGTTGAGCATGTACTTCTACGTTGTAATTTGCTAAATGACATTTGAGCGAAATTTCTGGAAGTCCCCCTTAGCAAGGTAGCATGCCAACCGGACGGAAGCAAGCTACACTACCTCCTTACTTCTCAAGATTCGGAGATTTTTGAATTGACTGCCAAGTTCTTTTATGGTCTTATAAAATGGAAAAATGTCCCTGATCATTCTAATTGAGTTCAATGAGTTTGTATAATTTAATTCTAGGTTTTGCGGTTGGGAAAAATTTTATATTGCTATAATTTAAGCTCATACAAATAGGCATACCCCTGTAATGTTTTAGAAGTTATCTATTTTTCACAAATTTTATAGGATTGTTTTACCCTATGGCAACTGTTTAATATTTTATGCCAATAAAGGTATTTGTTTGTTTGTTTGTTTTGTTTGTACTCTTTTCCTTCATGTTCTTACACATCACCTTTGATTTATCTTTGTTAAGATAGAAACCTGCTAAGTCACCAAATTCTTTTATTTTCTTTAACAGCAGTAAATTCTGTAAAGGGTCTTCAATCATAAACATTACATCATCGGCAAATGCTCTGTATTTGTAAGAAAAACCCTTATTGGTTAAACCTTTTATTGCTTTGTCTTCCTTAATCTGTTTCAACATTACTTCTAAAATCCATATAAACAATGGGGACAGAGGACACCCTTGTCTTGTCCCCTTCTGTACTTTGAAGTATTCAGTCATATCTGTGTTAATTACCAGCGCTGCCTTTTGTCCCGTGTATATTGCTTCAATGGTTTTTCGAAATTTTTCACCAACATCTATTTTGTCCAACACACTATACATAAAGTCCCAATTCAAATTGTCGAATGCTTTTTCAGCATCTACAAAAAAGAAACCGACCTCCTTCTCCGGGTGTTTATCATAATATTCAATTGCGTCGATCACCATCCTCATATTATCTTTTATCTGCCTATTAGGCAAAAATCCTGCTTGTTCTTCTTCTATTACCTCTTGCAAATATATCTTCAATCTTTCCGAAATAATCTTGGCAAACAATTTGTAGTCATTATTCAAAAGGGAGATTGGTCTATAATTTTTCACATTTGTTAAATCCTGTGCTTCTTTAGGAATAAGCAAAATTGTGGCCTCTTTCCATGTTTCTGGAATTCTCTTCGTTTCTCTTATATCATTCATCAAAAGTTCAAAAATTGGGGTTAGCTCCTCTAATTTTTTAATAGAATTTTGCTGTAAAGCCATCCGGTCCTGGAGCTTTCCACAACTTGGCCTCCTGAATTGCCATATCAATTTCCTCCTTCGTAATTGGACTATTTAGCATTTCATTTCTTTAAATTGCCCCGAGATTTTTTCCAAATTTACTTTTTCCATGTAGTCTTTTATTTTGTTTTTATCGATCATTTTCTTTGCAAAAATATTTGCATAATACGTGAAAAAAGCTCTCTTAATTCCGTTAGCGTCCACTATTTTTCCCCACCATCTATTATCCTGTTTATAATTTTCCTCTCTCGCCTTTTTTCAATTGCCATGCCAAAAATTTCCCTGGTTTATTCGCCCCTTCAAAGGATTTCTGCTGTAATTTTTTCAAGTTCCAATAAATTTCTTGATTTAATATAGCATTTAGTTGTTCTTGCAAAATTTGTATTTCCCTTATTATTTTCTTCTTTCCCGGTCGTTTCTTTAATTCTTTTTCTTTTGTCCGTATTTCCTCCGAAATCTTGTTTTGCTGCTCCAGTCGCTTTTTCTTTTCCCTGCTATTTAAAGATATTAATAGACCTCTCATAACTGCTTTATACGCATCCCATATTACTTGAATCGGCATCCCTTGTGTTATGTTGGTTTGAAAAAACTGTTTAGTTTCTTTATTTACCATCTCTACAATCTCTTTCTGATCCAGTAAATCTTCATTCAGTCTCCATCTTGGTTTCTTTCCTTCTCCTTTCAATATCCATAATACTGGATTGTGGTCTGAGTTCAGTCTTGGCATTAGTTCGATTGTTTTTGTTTTTAGAGCTAAGTCGCCCGTTGCCCATATCATATCAATTCTTGAAAAAGAGTCGTGTCTATTTGAATAAAAATTAAAAAAAGCCTTAAGCAGCTTCCCTAATTTTTCATCCTTCTTCTGCAACTTTCTGTCTAATTTATTGTTAACTGTCCCATTAAAGTCCCCTGTCATTATAATCTGTTCATACGCCACTTAATCCAAATCCTGAGTCAAATCCTCAAAAAAATTCTCTTTTGCTCCGTTTGGTGCATAAATATTTACAATCAAAGTCCTTTTTTCTTGCATATTTATCTCTATCGCAATGTATCTCTCTTCTTTATCTTTAAATATTTCCTTTGGTTCCAATTCTTTCTTCGCATATATTACAGTTCCTCTATTCTTTTTTGTTGCCAATGAATACAATTCTTCTCCTAATTGCTTAGCTGCCAAATATTTAAAATCCTGTTTCCTAATATGGGTTTCTTGTAGACAAATCACATTACATTTTTTGTTTCCCTAACCAATGTCTCACAATTTTTCTTTTATTGGGTTAATTTAGTCCATTTACATTCCACGATATCACTTTGTAATCCATCATGTTCTTCATTTATTTCTCTCCAAAGTCTTTATCAAACTCATACATGAATTCTGCCATTCGCCCCGATGTCTTGATCGTGTACCTTTGACTCTGATATGTGAAGCTTAATCCTTGCGGTATCTCCCATCTGTATTTTATGTTCAAACCTCTCAGCTTATCTGTAAGCTTCTTAAATTTCTTTCTGTCCTGCAGAATCGTTCTTGGCAGTTCCTTCATTACCATAATTTTCTTTCCATCCATTACAAAAGGCTCCATAAATTGCTTTCTCAAAATAAGTTCCTTCATTTTTTTTAGTTACCAACTGCACAATCACGTCTCTTGGTAACTTTTTCTGCTGCACATAAGCTGAGTTCACTCTGTAAATCAGATCAAAATTAAATTCTGGCTCATCCGCATCATCCTTAAGATACTCCACAAATGCTTTAATCACTCTAATCCTTATCTTGTCATCCAGTTGTTCTTCAATCCCCCTTAATCTTAGGTGGGTCTGCATAGCTCTGTAGTCCATCATAGTGTCCAATCTCTTATTGTCCTTTACTACTGTTTCCACTTTTTGAGTGACATCTTGCATCTTTTGGTCTATTTCAGAAGACTTCTGTGACAAATTTTGAAACTCCTTTTTAAGTTCTCCCACTTCTTTTTCTAATTTATCTCCCACTTCTTTTTTTAGTTCAGCAACTTCCGACACCAACAGTTCTTTCATCTGCTTTCCCATCTCCTGAATTGCATCTGTCATCCTCTGCTCCATAGCTTCCATCACAGCCTGCAATTCTTTCTCCTTTTTAGTAGCCATTAATCTCGGTTCCGTCATTAGTCTTCAATGAGGCACCACTGTAGCCAGTCAATAGTTCTTCATCCATTTAGTCGAATCGCCCTGGTTTCGCTCTTCCAAATCGCCCCCAACTCTTAAAATTTAATTTTAAAAGTTCAGTCCTCCACAAAATGTCGGGCGCGATTTCTCTATGGTTATATCATATAGAGTAGGCCTTTTCCAGCCTATTTCCTGTCCCTCACTTAAAAAGTACCTCCTTCCAATTTCCGGTGTAGCTCTTTATTTGTCCCCCATCAACTTCCGGTCCATCCTCTTCAGCCCGACACTCGCTTTCCAGACCGGTGCACCTCTATATTTGTCCCCCGTCGACTTCCGGTCTGTCTATTTTGCTCCGACGCTGCTCCTTTCTCCGAACTTCTCTAGACAAAAGCTTTTCTCCTCCCTACGTCACTTCTGCCTTTGCAAAAGTCCCGTTGTCGTGATTTAAAGCGTGAGTTTCTGATTGCTATCTTTTCACGCTACCACAGGAATGCACAACAAAGTTTTTATTTTCGTATTTTCTCCTTTGTTATACGCTTTTCAACAATCTTTTTTGCTTAGTTCTTGTTTACAATCCATAAACACTTATCTGGATGACTCCAGCAGCGTTCTCAAGCTCTTCCCGGTAAGTAAAAGTATAATTGTTACCTGGTTTGTTTACTTTGATCTTCGCACTGTTTCATTCTGTCCAAGATTTTTCCCCTCAGTCCATGAGATCGGGTAATGGCAATTTTATGCTGAATTTTCAGCTTGGTAGGCTCGTTTAGCACTGACTGCAGCACCCGCTTGGGGAGAGGAGATCAAAGTGCAAAACAAGTCTCTTCCGAGGCTTGATCGCACCAATCTCAACTCTCTCTTGGGTCTTGATGCTTGCTTGATGCTCGCTGGGGAAGGTTGCGTTGGGCTGATAAATAGCCCAAACTGTCAGAAGGAGCCCCAGTCCACCTTGCACGATTGCAAGATGCGTCAAATCGCCATTTTCCCCCGACCGGAAGCCCCCTGTTCTGAACACTCTTGTAGTTAAAGAAGGGAACTAGTATTACTTAACAAAAGTGAAGAGAAAAACAGAAGGAGCAGGTCCCTCTAATATCTTTGTTTGTAACAAGTTGTGCACTATACAAATGTAAATCCAATAGTTAAGATTACCAATTCTCCCCCCACCCTTCTCTCCCCCTCCCTCCTACCTCCTGTCCCCTATAAAACTTCTCCCTCTTAACATTAAAAATCACAAGCTCAATTGATTAATGGAGTGATCAGTACAATAATTAATTAGCTTATATGTACAAAGAAAATAAATAAAGTGCTGATTTATATAGAAGTAATCAAGTTAACAATACACTATAATTGATTTGGAAACAGATGTATTCAATAAAAACTGTGTAGATAAAAGCTTTTTTAATTAATTAATTTTTAATTATTTATTAAATATAAGAAAAAGGTTCCCTGAGCTCTTGCAGCTGAGCTAGGTCCCCCCCCCTTCTGTAAACCCAGAAAGTTTTCCAAGGGAACACAACTCTATAAGTAGGGCTAAAAACTTTCAACTCTACTTGAACTTCCCCCCCATTTTAAATGACCTATAGGGTTGTTGTACTTCCAGTACATAACATTGGTGATATACACTATATAGCATTTTTTACTTGCTTTCCAACTAGGTTTTTAACTTCTGCAGCATTCTTACAATATAAACACTACATGAGTATCCCTCCTTGAACATTTAGTAACAGCTATGATATTAAACTTATATAGATTGCATTAACAATCAATATGCAGATGACACCCAGCTCTATCTGATGTTGGATTCCACCCTGGATGACCTTCATCAGGTGTTACAGGCCATGGCTGGTTGGCTCAGACTGAGTCGGCTGAAACTAAACCCGGCAAAAACGGAGGTCCTGGGCCTGAGTCGGATCGGTTCGGGGTTGGGGCTCCCTCTCCCGACCTTCAACGAGGCACCTTTGGTGCCAGCGTCGGAGGTTAGGAGTTTGGGTGTGCTCCTGGACTCCTCCTTAACAATGGAGGCCCAGGTGGCAGCCAAGTCGGCCTTTTACCATCTTTGGCTGGTGCGGCAGTTGGTTCCTTTCCTCAACCGAGATGACCTGGCCACAGTGATCCATGCGACGGTCACCTCGAGGCTAGACTACTGTAACGCTCTCTACATGGGGCTGCCTTTGTCGCAAATTCGGAAGCTGCAATTAGTGCAGAATGCTGCGGCCAGGCTGTTGATGGGTCTCACTAGACGGGATCACATCCGGCCTGTGCTGAAAGCGCTGCACTGGCTGCCAATGGTGTACCAGATTCACTTCAAAGTGCTGGTCTTAACCTTTAAAGCCCTATATGGTCAGGGTCCAGCTTACCTTAGGGACCGCCTCTCCCCGCATGCTCCCCCAAGGGCACTACGGTCGGGGAACCAAAATCTCCTGGATATTCCAGGCCCCAGAAACATCAAATTTGTGGTTACCAGGGCTAGGGCGTTTTCGGTGGCAGCTCCTACCTGGTGGAATGAGCTCCCAGAAGAGATCCGGGCCCTGCGGGACTTGGCGCAGTTCTGCAGGGCCTGTAAAATGGAGCTCTTCTGCCAGGCCTTTGAGTAGGAGCCGCTACCACCATCTTTACGCCACCATTATGACCATCATTCCATCTACGCCCCCCCCCTTTATTCGCGCAAATAGACCATCTTCAGAGCGGGTACTATTGGGGGGGCGAGATGCTTCTGGCAGAGGACAACGCTGTAGGGATATATATTGTCACTGTTATATATTGTTATTACTGCTGTTTGTTGTTTCTAGTATAAATAATTATAGAACCCCATCTTGAATTTTATAGCTAAGTATTTCTGGAGCACCGTAAAGAAATTTTTAGCGAACTGTATTTATTGTATTTTATATTTACTGTACTGTTTTAATGTCTTAACTTGGGCACTCGTGCCACTGGTGAGCCGCCCTGAGCCTTCGGGGAGGGCAGGATACAAATCCAAAGATAAATAAAATAAATAAATAAACTAACAGTTATTATTACAGTTCTTGTATGGCAGAAAGCAGATAAATTCTACAGTATCTTTTGATGTGATCTATAAAGCAAATGGCATAAGCCCAGAGCGCTCAGGTTGGTGCACGCATTTGTTTGATCTCCGATGGCGGTGGTGATTAGGATTCATGTAGTCTTTTCTGGGATTTAAGCGAAACATCCACAGGGATCTCAAGGTTTAATAGTCTAAGCAGCGATGTTCCTTCTTCTAGCGATGAGACTTGATAAGTTTTCCCATTATGAGTGAGTTGTTAGTATGAAAGGTGAAACCCATTTGTATCGTTTTTTCGCATCCATAAGACATGTTGTAATGGGCTTTAATTCCCGCCGTTTTTTGAGCGCTTCAGGAGGGAGATCAGGGTAAACGTCCACTTTTCCTCCCTTGCAGAGAAGGTGTCCTCGTTGTCTTGCTTTTTTGTAAAATCAGTTGCTTAAACCTTAAATCTAATACAGTCACCAATATATCTCTGGAGATCTACAGAGAGATCTAGTTTCAGAGCAAGCTCTGCTAAAACATCTTCCCCATGATGAATGTCTCTTATTCCATTTTGGTTAAGAAGGCTGTTATTCATAGCACTCTCTGCTACGGATCTTGTGTCAGTTATATCTTTTTTCATAGTGTCTATCTGCTCATATAATGGCTTAAACATGCCAGAGATGTTGTCTAGAATCATTTGCTGCATTTTATTCAGAGCCGCATTTAGGACTTCTGATGTTACTGGGGTATCGGCTTTTTCCGCGCCCATTGTAGTCGGCGCCATTTTAGCTGGGATTAGGTGCAGCGGATTCAAAGTGAAGGGGACCGATTGCGAAGTTATTTTTGTTTGTACCTTTTGATTTTTGGAAGCATCTTATCGAGAAGTCTTTTGGCTATCTTTCTCCATAGACTGGTCGCAAGATTCGATGTCTTGGTCATTGTTATCATCCAGGAAAGGGAGGGAGTTCACGGAGCGATAGCTTTAAGCGGCCATTTTACCTTCCGTGCTGCCCCCCCCCCGCATACTTGACAAGTTGTTAGAGAAATTGCATGGAAATGAAACCTTCACAAAAGTCCTAGCCAGCACAGAAAGAACCACAGAGACTATGGCCATGTCAGTCACATAGTGGGAGGAACCATGTGGGTGGTGCCAACAACATGGCTCCTTTCCTTGCTCATTCAACAGTGGCAACAGTGAACACATGGAAAGGAACTACATGATCCTTACAGCACAGTGGGGATAAACCACAGGAAGTGATTGCCATACTAGGACTAGGCTAGCAGGCATGTGAATTTGGCCTTAGTGACAGCATGCCATGACTTTCCCCATAATCTAAATGCTATTTTTGTCAGTACTTCTTACTTCTGTGCTGGGAACCAACCACCTCTACTTTGATCCTCATCTACAAATTCATTTACAATTCCCCCCCCCCCATCTCAGGTCAGCCTACAGAACAATTCAAAGCTAATAAAACCCAGCAGATCAGCAGTAAAAGCAACAGTCCAAATCAAAACAATTTATTCAATACAGCAGTTAAACCAGCATTAAAAATAAACTGATTGGCAGAACCAGAAAACAAACCCATAGGAATCAAATTTACTGACCAAAAAAGACAAAGGGGTGTAAATAAAACAACAGTAATCATTATAAGCTTGGAGAAACTTAGCCTAAAAGGTAGCCCAAGTGGCACCTGTGGGACACTTGTAGAGCGTGAATTCCACAAGTGAGGTGCAACCACAGAGAAAGCCCTAACTCTTCCAGAAACAAAAGCAACCCAGAAGAAATCCAATTCCCAGCTCTACAGAAATCAAACATCAGTATATTTAATAGTAAACTGGCTGTTCCCTGTGTGGATAACAAAAGCCAAGTAGATGCTCAGCATGTGCATTTCTCCCCCCCCCCCAATGAAAACAACAAATTATCTCCCCCACTAAGCACTGTTCATTCTAGTTGTTTGGCAAGGAAATCAAAGGTGAATGATGATGAATGAATGAATCCCTTTCATCCATTCATTCTTGTTCTCTTCCCCTGTACGACAGCACCTCCAAAGCTGTACTGGATATAGCTGCAGTAGTTGCTTCTGCTGGAAAAGCAGCAATGGCTCCAGGAACCAACTGATAAGGTGGAAGTAGGGTTGCAAACTCCGGGTTGGGAAATTCCTGGAGATCTCAGGGTGGAGCCTGGGAAGGAGAGGGTTTGGGGAGGAGAGGGGCCTCATTAGGATATAATTCTACAGCATCCACCCCCCCAAAGCAGCCATTTTCTCCAGGGGAACTGACCTCTGTAGTCTGGAAAACAGTTCTAAATCCAGGAAATATCCAGGCCCCACTGGAGTTTGGCAGTCCTAGATGGAAGTAGGCTTGCCATTTCGCCAATGGGGGTGGGGGATCCCTCAACCCCAGCTCACATTGCCGAACACTGCTCAGAGCACTGTGGGACACACACACACACACACACACACACACACACACACCATTATCATTTGTATTACCACATCACTTCTGGGGGAAACTCAGAAGCGACATAGAGTAGCTCTATGTCACTCTAGAGTAACCCAACACTCTACAGTAGGACTGTATATTCCTAGGGCTACCGTACATCACTACCATACATCATTCCCCCACCATTTCCCCACCCCTAAGCCTCCCATCAAAAGGTGAAAGGATGGCAGCCAGGTAAGCTCCCATCCTTCTCTGTCCCTCTCCTCCTGCCTCCTTCCAGAGCCTCAGAAACTGCCCTTGTAGTGTTTGAGACACTGTGCCTCAGGTTACCCTGGGAAATGTAACCCCTTTGGGGGCTACATTTTCCAGGTCCATCAAGGTGCAAGAAAGAAGGAGATAAGTGTGAAGGTAGAGAGAGCCTTCAACCATCCCATAAGAGTGGCACAAGCAGCCATAGTACAGTGAAGAGACAGGAGGAGGATTTGTCCTAATAATCCCAAGGCAAGCAAATAATGATTGTTACAAAAACGGAATGAAAAGACAGGGGAATGCATACACCTGGCAAAGTTTGGGGTTACATCAGTACAGACCCTGCTGCTCCATGAGGCCATCCTGACCTCACCTAAGGACAGCAGTGTACAGACCAAGCAAAGCTTCAATACCATTGATTTTTTTTAAAGGAAGGAATGCTCTCCTGCAAGTTGCATGAGCACACCCAGCTTTCAGATCCAACCTTGCAGAAAGACAGAGACTGTCCACTGTGCCTTAAAAGAGAATTTGCAATTTGAGCACACACAGCAACTTTCTTCAGCTGTGTTGGGCATGTGGCACCACATCTGTTAGAGAGACACCAGAAAGCAAAACCAAGGCACTCTGGGCAGTTGCCAACTCTCTCCAGATCTCCTTTTCCCCCTCCACCAACCAGGCTGCCAATAACCGGACAGATGGCATCGGAGAGGCAGGCAGGGGAGCTTCATTAAACAGCCCAAATGTGTTAAATCATTCCACGTTTGGTTTTCTGCACCAGGCGCTGCCTTCTTGCCTGTTCCCATTAAAGCCATTTTGAATGCAAATGAGGCTCTGCATTTTTAAAATTGGGTGGGGGGAGAGAGAGAACAAAGAGCTGTTCTGACAGGATGGAACAAGATACAAAAAGACAGATATTGCTGTGTATGTTCATCGAATTTTCAATTTTCCAAGTTGTATTTTGTTTTTCAGATACATCAAACAACTCAATAAGAACAAAGTCTTCAGAAGAGAAGAAGAAGAAGGACGGACCTTCCCGGGCTTTCTGTAGTCCGTTTCGAACAATATCTTTCTCAGATGTCAATTCATGTTGTCTATAGTGTTCTTACAATTCCAATCTTGACTCTATATGTGGTGTTTACAAGACGGACCTTCCCGGGCTTTCTGTAGTCCGTTTCGAACAATATCTTTCTCAGATATCAATTCATGTTGTCTATAGTGTTCTTACAATTCCAATCTTGACTGTATATGTGGTGTTTACAAAAGTTCTAGAAATATAAATACACAAAATTTCTTTAGGCTTTTTACATTAGTCCATCTTGTTTTATAAAAGTCATAACAGTAAAAATATCTGTATTGTAAATACATAGATATATTAGACTCACCAGAAACAGCTGCTCATAGCTCTATTGTCTACCGGTCTCCATTCAGGATTATACGGGCCGGCTGAAACGCGGCTACTCC
>NW_015160913.1:98751-129237 GCF_001447785.1 Gekko japonicus
AAAAGAATAAGCCTTACCTCTTCATGGGGTATATTGGTGTACAAAGATCTCACATCCATAGTCATCAGTGCTGCCCCACTGGGGAAGTCTCTCCCTTCTATGGTTTGAATAAAATGACGAGTATCTTTAATGTACGATGCAAGTTCCACTACAGCTGGTTGCAAAAAGAGGGGTTCCAAAAGGGAATTTGTACCCGAAATAATGGGTCTGCCCGGGGGTGGATTCCCGGGTTTGTGTATTTTTGGTAGAATGTAAAAGATAGGGGTCCTGCAATGTTTACTGTATAGATATTCAGCTATTTGTGTAGTGATGTAATCAAAGGCAAGTCCTTCATTGATGGTAGTTGCAATTATCCTAGATACCTGATTAGTTGGATCATAATCAATTTTTTGATAGAAATCAGTATCGCTCAATTGTCTGTTAGCTTCCCATAGATATTTATCCCTATCCTGGAGGACAATAGCACCAAATAAACTAAAAAATTCTGTCTATAAAGAAACAAACCTTTAGGGCGAGGCACATCTTCATTTACTAAGGGTTTGGGTGTGTATTGGTTGTTAACTTTAAGGACACAGGAGCTTGGGTTGTTGACCTCCTTTTATGCAAATTATGTATGGTTGATTGGAAATGTGGAAATGTTTAAACCCAACTCCGTCAATCCCTGCCATTGTTTTTTTGAGAGATTATATCTAACATGCCTATTTTTTTGCTCCATCCTATTGATGTCTTCCAATACTAGGCGTTCAAAGACCGAAATTGACGGATGGTATATTGCAGGATAAAACTGCGATTTCACTTTAAATGGATTGATTTCATTACAAACAGAATCCTCAAACATAACTTTCAATTCTAACACCACATATACAGTCAAGATTGGAATTGTAAGAACACTATAGACAACATGAATTGTATGTATAATTATTCATCTTTATTGTTAAATTAGCAAATTGAGGAATTGTGTTTATGGAGTTGTTACCCCTCATATTTATTGTTCTATAGGACATCTGAGAAAGATATTGTTCGAAACGGACTACAGAAAGCCCGGGAAGGTCCGTCTTGTAAACACCACATATAGAGTCAAGATTGGAATTGTAAGAACACTATAGACAACATGAATTGACATCTGAGAAAGATATTGTTCGAAACGGACTACAGAAAGCCCGGGAAGGTCCGTCCTTCTTCTTCTTCTCTTCTGAAGACTTTGTTCTTATTGAGTTGTTTGATGTATCTGAAAAACAAAATACAACTTGGAAAATTGAAAATTCGATGAACATACACAGCAATATCTGTCTTTTTGTATCTTGTGCCACTCTAATTGCTGGATCCTTTATAATTTCCTGACAGGATGGAAGCCAATATGGAAACTGCCAAGGCCACCAGACGGACACATTCCTAATCAGTCCCATCCCCCCCCCCAGTGGTGTCGCCTGGGTGTGGAAATGCAAGCTCAAATATTGGTCAAAAGATAATATCAGCTGCTGCCTGCCACATGATGCAATTTCAAGTTTCCAAATGACAGAATCTGAGGGTAAAAATCTGCATCAGTCCACTTCCATAAGCAACAAAATGGGTGTTGGGGGGAACCTACTTGCAAGTCTAGATCTCCTTCATTTTTCCTTCAAGAACATGGTGTTTCCCCCCTTGTTTTTATTGCCTCATATTTCCTATAATGTATTCTATTGACCATTACCGTTGTTACATAAAAATACCAAATATCAAGCAAACAATACATAGGTTTGCATTGGCACACAGAAGCAGATGTTTTGCAACAATGTCTCCCCCCCCCTCAGATATCTATGGAAAATTTCCCTGTGTCAAGATCAGTATTCCCTCTAAGCTCCATAGAATTCTGAGCAAAAATTCTACCTTATGAGCAAAAAAAGCTAGTAGCATGAAAGTTGTGAATGAGCCTATATTTGACTATCCTGTAAATTCCAAGTTCAAGTTTATTAATACAGTCAAGCGACCAGCCAATTTAGAACATTCCCAAGAAGAAGAATATAAATACATAATAAATACCTACATAAAATTCAAATGGATATATAAAAGAACATTAAAACAAATACAGGAGCAACACAGTATATCTAGGGTACAAGCCTCCTCTTTTTAAGAGCCAGGAAGCAAAATTTTGCAATGGCTAAAGATATCCTCTCTTTCCGGTCTTCCAGCAGAAAAGTTAAAATCCTTAATTCCGCAAATTTCAGCTGGACATCCAAGGGTTTAAATTTGGACAACAATGGGGAAATTAGCAGCTGTCTCTCCCTAGCATAAAAGTTACAATGCAACAGAATATGTGAGACCGACTCTATTTCAAGATTTGTACAAGAGCAACATCTTTGGGAAATAGGCCAGTGCAAAAACCTTCCTTGTAACAAATTAGAGGGTAGGGCATCAAAATGTGCTCTGGAGAAAGCCCATCTATAACTATCGTATATGATGTTAGAAAGATATGGAGCAGGAGCAAATCCTGTCCAGGATTTTAAAACTCTATACCTTGAGGGTAAGAGGGCTTCTTCTGTCTCAGCCTCTATATCTATTAGGCGTTGGGTCACTATAGATATAGCTTTTTACCTATATTGACTATACTGCTCAGATTCCAACAGATTGGGGTCTTGCAATTATTAATCCTATATATAAGAAGGGTCTGACCCTAGCAATTATCATCTGATTAGTCTTTTAAACACCATTGGTAAATTGTACTCTAGGCATCTGCAAATTAAATTACATAACTGGCTCGAACATGAAAATTATCTAAGCAAAGAACAGGCAGGCTTCACCCACTGTCGATCAACTCTTGATCACTGTCTTGTCCTAGACTATTTTATTCAAAAATACGTGAGAGTGGCCAAGAAATCTCTTTTTGTCGCCTTTGTAGATTTGAAGGCAGCCTTTGATTATGTATCTCGGGGAAGACTTTGGGTAAAACTGAACTGCTCAACCATAGATAAAAGACTTCATTCATCTGTTGATTAAAGTCCATGAGAATACGCAACTACAAATCAGATGTAATGGTGAAGGAATCTATTCCATCTCGGAAGGGTGTAAGGCAGGGTTGTTTACTTGCCCCCTCCTTGTTTAATATATATGTTAATTCCCTTATTCAGTCTCTACATGGGGTAGATGTTCATGCCCCTAACTTTTTAGGAGGAGAGGCGGTTCCAGTATTGATGTATGCGGATGATGCTATTTTACTGTCCCAAACTAGAGTTGGTCTTAAACGGGTCCTAAGAATCTTTAGTAAGAAATGAAATGAGGAATTATTAACAATTAATTATTCCAAAACTAAGATTATTCGTTTTAACAGGGTTTACAAGAAAGATACTTGGAGAATAAATGGACAATGTATAGAGCAAGTAAAAACATATAAGTATTTAGGGATAATTTTCAGTTATAATGGTAGCTCCTCAGCACATATAACCTCTACAGTCTGTTCTGCTGAGAGAAATGTCAATGCTATTATAAGATTTTTTAGGAAGGAGGGTCAAGGTGTAATTCTAGCGGCTATGAAATTATTTGACGCAAAGGTCTTAACTCAACTTACATATGGTACGCAAGTAATTACAATAAGTGATAATAATTTTAAGGACCTCGAAAAAGTTCAATCTAAATTTATCATATCAATATTTAATGCGCCTAAATGTACAGCGAATGTAGTTCTTAGGCAGGAGATTGGGGTGACAAAAATGGAAACGAAAATCTGGATTGCTTCGATCTTTTTATTGGTTACAAATGCATTTGAAGTCTACAGGTCTAATTCCATCTTTTCTAGCGGCCACTCCTTATCCTGAATGGGCCTCCAAAATATTAACTAAGCTTGGATCAATCGGGCTTCACCCTGCAAGTCCTGTAAATTCATTTTTTAGAAGACTATTTCCATAACCTTGTAAAAATTTCAGAATGAATTCTTTTAAACTATATTTTAAGAATAATGTAAACATTATAAGGGAGAACAGAATCAAGCCAAATTTCATTACACAAAATGTCCTCTATGGGGGTAGATCAGGCCTCCGGAGAACAGGTCTACCTCCCCTTTTCCACTATATTGGTAGTAGGGCTGCCGGGTCCCCCCCCGGGGGGGGGGTTTGCCTGCTCTAGGGTCCTCCAACTCGCTGGCCCAGATCCAGCCACCAGTGGGAACTCCGCCTCCAAAGTGCCTGAATTGGGCTGATGAGCCTGCTGTGATGACGTCACCCAGAAGTGACATCGTGTTGGGCATGTCGTCGGGGGACACTAGCATTCAATCTTAAAACTCTATGGTACCATAGAGTTTTAAAACCGAATGCTAGAGCATCCCTCAATGACGTGCCAGGCGCGATGACGTCACTTCCGGGTGACATTATCACTACACTTGTGTGACTCCTAGACATGCAGCTTCTCCCTCCCACCCCCTTCTGGATGCCAGGTAGGGACCTGGCAACCCTAACTGGTAGACCTGGCCTCCGGAGAACAGGTCTACCTGCCCCTTTCCACTATATTGGTAGACCTGGCCTCCAGAGAATCTTGCCTTTCTTGCAGGGGGTTTTCCAAGTTGCTTGCAATGCTCATCTGCAGCATGATCTAGGCAAGATTCTCAAGCATGGAAGAGGCACCCAAAGGAACAGAGGGAGAGAAGGAAAGAGAAAGAACTGGAAATGGCAACAGATTCTTTCCTCTTTGGCTGCCGTTTTTTGGAGCAGCAGAGTGAGCAAAGGAAAAGTCAATCCCTGCCTTGTGTGTGCTGAGGCACTTTGGTCCCCATGAATCACCTAAGGAGCAGTGATGCCAACTTAATGCCAGGCGAGGCTGCCTGGAGCTCCAGGTCAAGATTAATGCACAAAGAAAGCAAGCACTTGGGAGCTAACAAAAGAGACCTTGTTCCTTTACAAAGTGTCGTGGGTGCCAGAGTTGCCTAGAGGAGTGGTAATCAAGCTTCTTTAAACACATGAAGCAC
Organism: Gekko japonicus; assembly: GCF_001447785.1. Taxonomy (NCBI): domain Eukaryota; kingdom Metazoa; phylum Chordata; class Lepidosauria; order Squamata; family Gekkonidae; genus Gekko; species Gekko japonicus. Next base: position 103,682 of record NW_015160913.1, read on the forward strand.
TTTATGCCAGACAGTTACAGAGGACTCATGGCAAAAAAGGAACTGGTATAGTTAGAAGAGACAATTTGGAACAGTCATCAAAACAAATTAAAACAAACGTTCTCATCTGCATCATGTGAATCTGCCTTGCACTGAACCAGACTATTGGCCCATTTCACTCTGTGCTACTTCTATGGTTTTGGGCTGAGCCTCTTACCAGCTTTGAGACTGCAGATCCTTTGGTAGGGGTGCCAGGCCCCCTGCTATGGCAGAAACGTCCCACCAAAAACCCTGGGCATCTGCTGCCAATGGTGGCAAAACTGGGGAGGGGAGGAATAGGCATTGTTTGGATGCTGAAACATCACTTACATCATGACCCCGGAAGTGATGTCATCACATCAGCACAATGATCTAGGACTCCCCCAAAACCATTTCCTTCCTGCCACCCACTAGCACTGGCCCGGCAACTAGATCTGTTAGCAATCCCAGAAACTGACCCTGGGACCTTCTGCATGCCCCCATGCTCTACCCCTGAGCTGAAGCTCCTTCACAGATAGGAGCATATTAAGCTTCCTTTCATTCAGGGCCAAAAGAGATGCAATGTACAAGGTCTGCAGTCAAATCTTCCTCTGTCTGTCTCTCTCTCTCTTCCTAAGAATTTTAAAAGCAAATAACCATGGTGGCCCTTGAAGTGTGTTGAGGCAGAAGCAGTGAAAGGAAGGGAGGTAGCTGGATATGTATATAGTTGGCCCTGTCGGGCCGTTAGTCTTAGTCTTGTGTTAAGTACAATAAACGTGTGCAACCGAATGTCGTCGTCTGAGTCCTCCATGCGGGGAACCCAGTACATAAGAACATAATAACATAAGAGACGCCAATGTTGGATCAGGCCAAAGGCCCATCCAGTCCAACACTCTGTGTCACACAGTGGCCAGAAATACCAGTGCCATCAGGAGGTCCAGCAGTGGGGCCAGGACATTAGAAGCCCTCCCACTGTTGACCCCCCCCCCCCAAGCACCAAGAAGACAGAGCATCACTTGCCCCAGAGCCCCTAGCTATACCTTGTGGCTAATAGCCACTGATGGACCTCTGCTCCATATGCTTATCTAATTCCCTTTTGAAGCCGTCCATGCTTGTAGCACCCACCACTTCCTGTGGCAGTGAATTCCATGTGTTAATCACTCTTTGGGTGAAGAAGTACTTCCTTTTATCCGTTCTAACCCAACCGCTCTGCAGTTTCATGGAGTGTCCACGAGTTCTTGTATTGTGAGAAAGGGAGAAAAGTACCTCTTTCTTTACCTGCTCTTTCCCATGCATAATCTTATAAACCTCGATCATGTCACCCCTCAGTCGTCTTTTCTCCAAGCTAAAGAGCCCTAAGCGCTTTAACCTTTCCTCATAGGGAAAGTGTTCCAACCCTTTTATCATTTGAGTTGCCCTTTTCTGCACTTTTTCCAAAGCTATAATATCCTTTTTAAGGTGTGGTGCCCAGAACTGCACACAGTATTCCAAATGAGGTCTCACCATTGATTTATATAGGGGCATTATTATATTGGCTGATCTGTTTTCAATACCCTTCCTAATAATCCCCAGCATAGCATTGGCCTTCTTTATTGCAGTCACACACTGTCTCGACATTTTCAGTGAGTTATCCACTACAACTCCAAGATCTCTCTCTTGCTCAGTCTCTGCCAGTTCAGACCCCATCAATGTGTATTTATATTTAGGATTTTTGGCTCCAATGTGCATCACCTTGCACTTGGCCACATTGAACCCCATTTGCCATGTTGACGCCCACTCGCCCATCCTTGACAGATCCCCTTGGAGTGCCTCACAATCCTCACTGGTTTTCACCACCCTGAACAACTTTGTATCATCCGCAAATTTAGCCACTTCACTGCTTACTCCCATCTCCAAATCATTAATGAACAAGTTAAAAAGCAGTGGACCAAGTACTGATCCCTGCGGTACCCCACTGCTTACCACCCTCCACTGAGAAAATTGCCCACCTACACTCACTCTCTGTTTTCTATGAACTAGCCAGTTTTTGATCCATAAAAGGACTTGTCCTTCTATCCCATGATTTTTGAGCTTACTTAGGAGCCTTTGATGAGGAACTTTATCAAAAGCTTTCTGGAAGTCAAGGTAAATAATATCTATTGGATCCCCCTTGTCCACATGTTTGTTCACCCCCTCAAAGAACACTAACAGGTTAGTGAGACAAGATCTTCCCTTACAGAAACCGTGCTGAGTCTGCCTCAATAGGTTTTGTTCATCTATGTGCCTACTAATTCTTTCCTTAATAATGGTTTCCACCAATTTACCCGGTATCGACGTCAGACTGACTGGCCTGTAATTTCCCGGATCTCCTCTGGAACCCTTTTTAAAGATGGGAGTGACATTAGCTACCTTCCAATCCTCAGGAATGGAGGCAGATTTTAAGGAAAGATTACATATCTTTGTCAGGAGATCTACAAGTTCACATTTGAGTTCTTTCAGAACTCTCGGATGTATGCCATCTGGGCCTGGTGATTTTTCAGTTTTTAAGTTGTCTATCAGTTTTAGGACCTCCTCTCTCATCACCTCAATCTGACTCAGGTCTTCCAACACCCCTCCTGAAATCAGTGGTTCTGGAGTGGGCAAGCACTTCTCATCTTCCACAGTGAAGACGGAGGCAAAAAATGCATTTAGCTTCTCAGCCATTTCCCTATCATCCTTCAATACTCCTTTTACCCCTTGGTCGTCCAAGGGCCCCACTGCCTCCCTGGCTGGTTTCCTGTTTCTAATGTATTTGAAGAAAGTTTTATTGTTGGTTTTTACGTTTTTTGCTATATGCTCCTCATATTCCCTTTTTGCCTGCCTGACCTCAGACTTGCATTTTATTTGCCATAGCCTGTGTTCCGTTTTATCAGCCTCACTGTGACTAGCTTTCCACTGCTTAAAGGAATTCTTTTTACTTTTTACAGCCTCCATTACTCTGTTTGTTAACCATGCAGGCTTTTTCCTATACCTGTTTGTGCCTTTCCTAACCTGCGGAATATATATTTTTTGAGCTTCTAGGATCGTAGTTTTAAATAGATCCCAAGCTTCCCCAATTGTTTTGACCCTTTCTACTTTTCCTTTCAGTTTCCTCCCCACGTGTCCCCTCATATCAGAGAAATTACCCCTTTTAAAGTTAAAAATGGTTGTGTGAGTCTTTTTGGCCAATTCTCTATTTGTACAAATGATGAACTCAACAACATTATGATCACTGTTTCCAAGCGGTGCAATCACTTTTACATCTCTCACCAGGTCTTGAGTGTTACTTAGGACCAAATCAAGGATCGCCTCTCCCCTGGTAGGTTCCGTGACCATCTGCTCCATAGCACAGTCATTTAGAGTGTCTAGAAACTCAATCTCTTTTTCCCGACTAGAACACATATTGACCCAATCAATGTGTGGGTAGTTAAAATCACCTATTATTACACAGTGTTTTTGTCTAGTTGCTATCTTTAAGGCATTCATCATTTTATAATCCTCCTCTATCTTTTGATCAGGTGGGCGATAACAAACTCCCAGTGTTAAGTTTCCTTTTGGCCCCCCTATTTCAACCCATAGAACTTCCAGAAGCGAATCCAATTCACTTAGCCTCTCAATCTTTCTAGACTTTATACCCTCTCTGACATACAGAGCTACCCCACCTCCAACCCTTCCCCCCCTATCCTTCCGATATAATATATAACCGGGAATCACTGTGTCCCACTGATTTTCCTCATCCCACCAAGTTTCAGAAATACCCACAATGTCTATTTTTCCCTCCGACACCAAGCACTCCAACTCCCCTTTTCAGTGGCGACGAGGATGGGATCAGTGTTCCCTCTAAGCTGAGTTAGCGTGAGCTAGCTCACAGTTTTTTAGCCTCCGGCTCACACATTTTTGTCCTAGCTCAGGAAGGATGGCTCCAGAACAAACTAACTTATGTAGGAGCCAAATTGTTCGCTCACAACTTTAATGCAAGTAGCTCACAAAATAGAATTTTTGCTCACAAGATTCCACAGCTTAGAGGGAACATTGGATGGGATCCCGCTGAGCCAGGCCTGGCTCGCATCCCAGCACAGCACCGAGCATCGTTCCAGCTGACGCGCCCCGCATCACTCTCGAGCAGCACCGCACTGCATCAAAGAACCCCGCTCCCCGCTAACGCTACACCATGGCCTCTGCTCGGGGAAACTTGGAGATCTTCGATCCAGCCCATCCCGAACTCTGGGACTCGTGGACCAACCAACTGACATGCCATCTCGTCTACAACGAGGTCACCGATCCGGGCAAAAGATGAGCCGTACTCCTGAGCTCCTGTGGAGTGAACACAGTCCGCCTCGCCAAAAGCCTCCTCGCGCCCCGGTCAATCCTCGAGTGTTCATATGAGGAGATCATTGACACACTGACGGGGTACCTCACGCCCTGGCCAACCATGCTTGCCAGGCGCATCAAGTCCAGAAACCAGGCGAGTTGGCCACGGCTTTCATGGCTGCCCTACGCCAGCTGGCTATGGACTGTGCCTTCACCAAGGTGGAGGAGAACCTCTTGACGCAATTTGCGTGGGGCATCAGTGATCTGAAGCTGTGGAGGAAGATGATAAGCACCACCGACATCAAAATCAACGCGGCCCTACAACTCGCCATTGCCCACGAGGCCTCCCATGGTGACGGTCCGCCGGCGGCATCTCACCTCGGGTCCCGAGAACTCGGAGGAGGAGGACGTCCGTCTCATCTGGCACACCCTTGCACTGAAAGCCACCGAGTCCTGCAGCTTCTGGAACCACCGGAAAGACCACAGGCCGTTCATCATGTCCCAGTTGCAGAGAGGCACATGAGCGCAAGTCTTGCCGATTCCGCGATGCGACTTGCAACACCTGTGGGAAACAGAATCACCTTGCTCACGTCTGCCAGTCAAAGGGAAGCCATCACCAGCAGCCCCCAACTCAGGCACGCCGCCACCCATGAGAGTCCAACCTCTACCTCCTCACAGACCGGCCATCCCTACAGGTACTCCGCCTCCCCAAGTTAGAGGATACCCCGAAGATCCAGTTAACTGTTCGGATCGAAGGGTCCCCTTGCACAATGGAAGTGGACTCAGGGTCAGCAGCGTCCATCATTTCCGTGGACACGCTACGCAGACTTTGCCCTAAGGGGGGACCCCGCTTATGACCCTCCCATTTGAGTTTGGTGGACTTCCAAAGGAACCCAGTTCCAATTAGGGGGGTGGGGATGTTCCGGGTATAATTCCAGGGGTTCGAGGGACTGTTGGACCTGATAGTGGTGGAGGGAAATCTGGTCAGTCTGCTAGGCCGGGCCTGGTTTGCGCCACTGGGCATCACGGTGGGGATCAGGAGAGTACTTAAATGTGGTCTGCGGGATTTTTTGGAGATTTGTGGGGAGTTCATGGCTGTTTTCGATGGGGCTTTAGGTTGTTACAAGGGCCCCCCAGTCTCCTTACAGCTAGACCCCCTGGTGGCTCCTATCCATATGCGGTTCCGCACAGCTCCACTTGCCATACAACCTAAAATTGATGCGGAGCTGGACCACTTGGTGGTGCAAGGGGTACTGGAGCCAGTTCCACACGCTATATGGGAAATGCCCATCGTGACCCCCCTCAAGCCAAACGGTGAAGTCCGCATCTGTGCAGACTACAAATGCACAATTAATAAGGCCCTCCAAGACCACTCATACCTGGTCTCGGTCGTTAGTCATGTTCTGGCCTCACTAGTGGGAGCTAAGATTTTCGGGAAACTTGATCTGGCGCAAGCTTATCAACAGCTGCCGGTCAACAAGGCCATGGCCACAGTGCAGAACATAGTCACCCACAGGGGGGCCTTTAAGGTAAAGAGGCTACAATTCGGCGTGAGCCCCGGGGATTTTTCAACAACTAATGGACTCCTTGTTAAAAGGGATCCCTGGAGTGATGCCGTTTTTCGACGATGTCTTGATTGCCGCAGCATCCCCCGACTACTTCGCCTCCCGCCTCCACGCCGTCCTGCAATGCTTTGACTCAGCTGGCCTCAAAGTGAAATGGGAGAAGTGCCTCCTTGGGGTTCTGGACTTTCTGGGGTTCAGGGTAGATGCGACCGGCCTTCATCCAGCGGACAAGGTGAAGGCCATCATGGAGACTCCCGCCCCCCACATGCAAAGCGGAACTACAGGAGTTCTTAGGACTAATAAACTTTTACCATGCCTTTTTGCCACACAAGGCTGCGGTTGCAGAGCCCCTTCACCGGCTGCTGGATAAGTCAGCCCCTTGGTCATGGGACCCGAGGGAGGCGGCAGCATTCAGAGGGGTGAAGGTGCTTTAAATTTCTAACAACGTACTTGCCCATTTTGACTAATCCCTCCCGGTTGTCCTTGTTTGCGACGCCTCTCCCTACAGTGTCGGCGCTGTGCTCGGCCACGTCCTTCCTGATGGCTGCGAGGTTCCCGTGGCCTTCTACTCATGAACCTTAACGGCCGTGGAGCGTAACTATGCGCAGATCGGCCAGGAGGGGTTGGCAATCATAGTGGGGGTGAAAAAATTCCACAACTTAGTTTACGGCCGCCCCTTCACGATTGTTATGGACCATAAGCCCACTAAGGCCTCTTGGCTGCCGACAAGCAAACACCCCAAGTCTTGTCTCCCTGGGTGCTCAGGTGGTCGCTGTTCCTGGCTGGATACCAGTACTGCCTGGAACACCGCCCAGGCAAGGCAATGGGCCATGTCAACGCACTGAGCAGGCTGCCGCTGCCCATCATGGACACCGACACCACTCCTACACCGGGGGTCCTGCTCATCAAGGATCTCCCAGAGCCTCCTCTGCATGCTGCTGACATCACGGCCAAGTCTAACCGCGACCCCCTCATCTCCCGTGTCTTGGGCTGGGTGGTGAGGGGTTGGCCTGCGTCCTCCCTGGGGGCCGAATTCTCAGCCTTCACCACCCATAAAGATGAGCTATCGGCACTGAAAGCGTGCCTCCTGTGGGGAGACCGTGTCATGGTCCCTAGCGCCCTGAGACAGAGGGTCCTCGCGGCTCTCCACAAGGCACACCCCGGCATTGTAAGGATGAAGGCCCTGGCCCGGAGCTACGTGCAGGGGCCGGGGATCGATGCTGAAATAGAGTCCTGGTCCAGAGGTGCCAAACCTGCCAGGAAGTCCGGCACAACCCGCCAAGCGTGCCCACACAGTCATGGGAATCAACCAGCAAACCATTGTCCTGGCTACATATCGATTTCGCTGGACCGTTCCAGGGACTACTATTCTTAGTGATGGTTGACTCCTACTCCAAGTGGCTGGAGGTCAGCCCCGTGTCAACCACCTCCGCCAAGGCAGTAATCAGATCCCTATGCCAGATCTTCACCACACATGGCCTGCCGGACACAATAGTCTCAGACAACGGGGCAGCCTTCATGTTTGTGGAGTTCCAGGAGTTCCTCCAGAGAAACCTGATCAGGCACATCCGCTCGGCACCCTTCCACCCCGTGACCAACAGCCAGGCAGAGCGCATGGTGCATACCGCGAAGGAAGCCCTTAGCCGGATTTCAGAGGGAGACTGGGAGTTCCACCTGGCCCGTTTCCTCCTGACCCATAGGATGAATCCTAACCCCGTCACTGGCCACAGCCCCGCCGAGTTGTTGATGGGCCAGCGCCCGGCAATGCTGCTAGACAGACTGCACCCCGACCGGGCACCGGACTCAAGGAGGTTGATCGAACAGCGAGAGGCTCTGAGAGGGTTCTTCCCAGGGGACCTGGTATTCCTCCAAAACTACGGGACCGGGGCCCCCTGGATCGCGGGCCGAGTCACCGGGGGTCAAGGGACCAGTCTCCTACGAGGTGTCGATGACTTCTGCAGAGACACAGCGACCAACTACGGAGGCGACAACTCCCCCCCAGTTGACGACCGAAGTGGGAGCACCAGTTCAGGAACCCGACATCCCAGCCGACAGCGAGGAGGCCACGCTGAGCAGAACTCTCCCGGAAGCAATTGAGCCACCAGCCCAACAGCCGACACCACAACTGGCCCAACAACCCGTGGGCCCAGTAGCCAGCCAGAACTGGGGGTTGGGGAACCAGTGCCGGCCCCCAGGTGTTCCCTATGGGAGCGCCAGCCCCCCGCTTACTTAGAAGACTACATTATATAGGAAGAGTTTGAACTATGGGGGGGAGGGGTGTTATGTACAAGGACCGCCACCAGGGGTCCACGGCACATGCAGGAGCTTGGCTCCTGGAACAAAGGAAACTTTGGATCCTGGTTTCCCCCAGCCCCAACCAATAGCCACTTGGCGGGACATTCAAACCCTCCAATGGGAATAAGGGGTGCTGGGTGGATATGTATATAGTTGGCCCTTTCGGGCCGTTAGTCTTAGTCTTGTGTTAAGTACAATAAACGTGTCATCGTCCGAGTCCTCCATGCGGCGAACCCACTACTTTTCAGTAGCCTTCTCTCCAGTGCTGTTTCCACAGCTTGAATCTCCTCACATGCGAAGCTGCCTTTGTGCCCATTGACAGTGGCTCTCCAGAGACTTTTTCATCACCTTCTGCCTGAGCCTTTTCACTAGAGATACATGCAGGGGACTGAACATGGGACCTTCTATCTACAAGGCAAGTGCTCTATCACTGAGCCATGAACACTTTCCACAAAGCTATTAGACCTGCAGTGGGGGGAAAGACAGGTATGATCACCATGCTTGCTTTGGGGCGAAGTGTTTAAAGCAGTTGCAGGATGTTGGTGACCAGCAAATCATTGCACGAGAAAGGGTTAACCCTCCCTCAGTATTGCTTTCCCAATCCCTAGCAAGAGTTGCCAACCTCCAGGTAGGGCCTAGAGATTCCCTGGAATCACAGCTGATCTCCAGATATAGAGATCAGTCCCCTTGGAGAAAACAGCTACTTTGGAGGTGAGATTCTATGGCATTATACCCCACTAGAGTCTCTTCCCTCCTTAAACTCCACTCTCCCCAGGCTCCACACTCAAATCTTCAGCAATTTCCCTACCTGGAGTTGGCAACCCTAACCCTCTTCCCACCTGCTCCTATAGGAGTATTCTTACACTATACTTTTTGACAGCGATGCAGAGGGAGACAGCATTCTGCTTGATAAATTTGTTAATTGCTTGCAGTTTTGAGCTGCACAAAGGTTCTTTTGGAACCTCCCATTCCCCACCTCTACATCCACATTTTGTGTCCAGTTAAATATGTTAAAAAGCCTGCAGTGCAAGGGAATTCAGTAACAATCCTGTCCCACCTGGGAGGTGTAACCTAAGGACAAGATTGTGCTATGAGAACCTGCGGACTCATGAATAGATTTTTGCTCCCTTAAATCCTCATTAAGGCATCGCAGGGGATCAGTCGCTGCCATGCAGGGCTTGAATAACAACTGGGTGTTCCAATCACACATTGCTTAAAGGAACAAGGAACAAAAAGCACTATGTTGCTAAGTTGAGCTATGAAAAGGAATTGCATAGCCCATGCAGAATTAGAGAAAGTTGTTTCTCCAGCCTTTGATCTAAGGTAACACAGGAAGTGTAAACTACAATCAGGTTTATGCCATCGGGCCTTAACTACACTTCAAAGCCAGGCTTCCAAGACTAATTACAGATGACAATGGATTCCCATGGAAGTGGGACACACATCTTGCTGTACCCATACTGGTCACAAGTAAATAAATTTCCCTGTGTGCTCTCCTTTTTGCCAGCAGATGGGAGAACGTTCCGGCATCAGCCCAGGTAACTTTAGCAAAAGGAGAGAGTGTGCCCTGCTGTGTTATTTTGGTTGGTCTTAATAGGAAAGTATTAGGTAGTTGTCTCTTTAATAGCTGTGGGATTTACAGGTGAGAACCCAAACACCCAGCCAATATCTGCATAAGGCTCAGCAGCAAGCCAGGCAGTTTCTTTTCCTCTTCACCAGCTGACAACCCTAGACAGGAAAGCAGTGACCCTATGTTTCTACAAAGGGTCAACACTGCCACAGGAACAGGGTTTCTATAAAGTACTGAAACTGAGGCATAGCGTAGTGATTTCAGCTCATACTTTATTCATGCATAGGAGAACTTGAGATCACTACTGGGATCTATGGCTCGCTTATATTCTCATTCAAAACCACACCCCCCCCACACACACACACCCGTGACAGGTTTATTTACAAACAACTCCCCGTATTGGTTTCCACTAGGATCTGGGCTGGCCGGTTGGTTAGTTATTGGATCCTTCACTTCTATTGTCCTTGGATGCGAACCTCCACCAGCCCACATGGCCACGTGTGGGCCTGATCGCGTGCACAGTCTCCCTGGGTACACAACACCCCTCCCCCCTCAGTCCACAGTACCACTAGCTGACATAGTCTTTGAGGTACGTGGGCTGCTTTTGCTCCCTCGTGTAGCGGTGGACGTCCGGAGCTGGGGCTGGGCTCCCTGGCACCGTTCTTGCTGACTTCAAGGAAGAAACCCCCACTGTGAGGGTCACTGCTGGGGTTGGTGTGCTGCTGGGCTCTAGGTTGCCTGTTGGTTCAGCGTTGCCACTGTATTCTCTTCTGGGTAGAACGCTTGTCCCTGGATGAGGGGGATCGGTAGCCTCTGGTTCCCTGGGAGAAGGGTCTTCTGGAGCCATGGGTAGGATGTGGCGGCACAGTTGATCAATGTGCCACCTCCACAGCTGGCTGTCATCACAGGAGACTTCATAGGAGAGGGGCCCGGTCACCCAGACGACTCTTGCTGGAACCCAGGTGGGACCCCGGGCGTAGTTCCTGGTGTACACGGGTTCCTCCGGGAAGAACCCTCACGGGGCCTCCTGGTCTTTGGGGCTTGCACTGTGTTCTGGCACCCAGTCTGGATGGAGGCAGTCCAGCCAGGTCATAAGGCAGCGTCCCTTGAGCAGCTCCGCTGGACTGCAGCTGGTGGTGGAGTGGGGGGTTGTGCGCTGGCCGAATAGGAAATCGGCCAACTTGTAGTCCCAGTTTTCCCGGTCCATGCGGTGCAGCACCTCTTTCATAGTCCAGACCATGCGCTCCGCCTGGCCATTGGTTGCGGGGTGAAATGGAGTGGAGTGTATGTGCCGTATAACATAATATTGCACGAACTCCTGAAACTCCGTGGAGGTAAAGGCTGTGTCCGGTATACCACGGGAGCTAAAGATCCACCACATCGCATGGATAGCCAACTGGGATGAGATTGATGGGACCGGTGTCACCTCCAGCCACTTCGTGTAAGCATTAACTAGTATAAAGAAGATCTGTCCCTGGAAGGGCCTGGCAAAGTCCAGATGTAGTCTTGCCCACAGCTTGTGGGACGACTCCCATGGTCGCACCAGTGCATTTGGGGGCTCGGGTCGTGTGACTCCTGACATTTCTGGCAGTGCCTTAGAGTACCCTCAACCTCACTGTCCAACCCCAGCCACCATACATACCTCCGGGCCAGGACTTTCATTCTTTTCCCCCCCAAAAAACAATTTATTAGGATATAATGAAAAAAAAACGTTCAAACATATATCAAAACTTATACAATTATATATCCTTCCCTCCTCCCATCCCCCCCTTCTCGGCTTCCCACAGTGCTCCAACCTCCAGCCCAATTCTTAATTTTTTTTCATGCCTCCCTATCTCCTTATTCACACCCACAGGTAACTTATCCTTCAACTGTTGTTCTTATGCATTTATCTATTTTCTACTATCCTTTAATTTACAATAATTCTCAAAACAAAGTAAATTGTCCTTTACATCCCAGTATTTCTCCAAATAGTCTTTAAAGTCTTGCCAGTCCGCAAAAAATTCTTCCGCTTTCAAATTATTAAGTTTCCTTGTCATTTTATCCATTTCAACCATAAAAAGTAATTTTTTTAATCCATTCCCCAATTTCAGGGACCTTATCTTGTTTCCAACATTGAGCATATGTCATTCTGACAGTCGTGATCATATACCACATCAATGTCCTTTTTGCCATACTGACTTCTTCCATTTTAAGTCCCAAAAATAGTATTTCCGGTTCTTTCTTGAACTTACATTTCACAATTTTTTCCATTTCTGCATGTATCTTAGCCCAAAACATGTTTGCCTTTTCACATGTCCACCACATATGATAAAACGAGCCCTCTGCATTTTTACACTTCCAACATTTGTTTGACATATTGCTATTCATATCTGCAATCTTTTTTGGTGTCATATACCATCTATACATCATCTTATAGCAATTTTCTTTTAAATTATTACATGTTGATATTTTCATTGTATTCTTCCATAAATATTCCCAAGATGACATTAACATTTCTTTTTCATATTAACCGCTCATTTTATCATCTGCTCTTTAACTGTCTCATCCTCTGTATATCATTTTAGCAATATCTTATACATTTTTGAAATGTTTTTCCCCCCTCAAGCCATACATTTTCAATATCATTGTATTTTTCCCTAAACCCAAAAGCTTTTTTATCTTTTTTGAACAAATCATTAATCTGTCTATATTGCAACCAACCATATTTAAAAGCCAAGTCCTCTTCCATTTTCATTTCAAATGTTTTCCCCACTAATTTCAACATGTCCTTATACTTTACCCAATCTTCTCCTTTATATGTCGAAAAGGGTTTTATAACCTCTGCCGGTACTATCCAAAGTGGTCTCTCGTCCGAGAAGAACCTTCTATACTTAGTCCACGTGTCAAATAGAATTCTTCTAATATAATGGTGTTTTAAAAAGCCATCCATTTTCATTAAAAAAGCCATCCATTTTCAACCATACATACCTCCGGGCCAGGGCTTTCATTCTGACTATCCCCAGGTGGTGTTCATGTAGGGCAGTGAGTACTCGCCCTTGCAGGAGTGGTGGTATCACCACCCGGCTTCCCCACGACAAGCATCCTTTGTGGGAGGACAACTCGTGATGGTGACCCAAGAATGCCAAGAACTTGGTCCCAGTGGGCCAGGAGGCCATCCCTTCCCCACCCAGTCCAGGACCCGGGAGAGGATGTGATCCCAGGCTGTGTGGCGCAACACCTACCCCACCTGAACTGGGCGATTGGGCAGGTCCTCCAGCAAGGCGATGTGGTGCACCAGGGTGGGGGTGGAGGAAGGCAGCAGGAGGCGGCTCAGTGCATCTGTGTGGCCCATCACCTTACCGGGGTGGTGGATCAAAGAGTGTTGGTAGCCCACAAGGAAGATGGACCATTGTAGCACCCGGAGAAACAAAATCTGTGGGGTCTGGCGGTCCAGAGCGAGCAGGCCTGAGAGGGGTTTGTGGTCGGTAACGATTGTGAAGGCCTGGCCACACAGGTAGTCATGAAATTTTTTCACGCCAGCTACACTGGGGCACTGGCTGGCCTCTTTGTCTATTTGTGCATATTTGCGCTCAGCTGCTGACAGCATACAAGAGTCATAGGCCACAGAAACCTCATGGCCGTTGGCCAGCCAGTGCCCCAGGACCACCCAGGGAGAAGCGTCACAAGCTAACATGTTTGTCGAGGAGCCTGTGAAGAGGTTCAATGATGGTGGCCTTGTGGGGGAGGAAAGAGGGATAAAAATTTTAAAGTCCCAGGAAGGCCTGTAACTCTGTCTTAGATGAGGGTGTGGGAGCTTGACTGATGGCACATATCTTATATTGCGTAGGGTGAATTCCTTGGGCATCCACCACAAACCCCAAGAATCCCACCCTCGGCACCCCCAGAAGGCATTTCTCCCATTTCACCTTCAAGCTGGTGTCGTCGAAGCGCTTGAGCACTGTCCGGAGCCGCGCCGCAAAGGTCTCGGAGTCCAAAGCCGCGATTAGAACATCATCAAAGAACGGCTGAATTCCTTGGATGTCTTTGAGGAGACAATCCATCATGTTTTGAAAAATACCTGGCACCACGCTCACCCCAAATTGCAGCTGCCACACTCTGAAAGCCTCCTGGTGGGTTACTATAATTTGGGCTTCGGCAGTGGCGTTATCCACTGGCAGCTGTTGATAGGCCTGGGCCAAGTTCAGCTTACCAAAAACCCTTGCCCCCACCAAGGAGGCCAACATGTGACTGACCACCGGTACCAGGTAAGCGTGGTCTTGAAGTGCCTTGTTAATGGTACACTTATAATCAAAACAAATTCTGACGTCCCCATTAGGCTTCACCAGGATGACGATGGGGGTTTCCCAGTGGGCATGCAGCACTGGTTCTAGCACTCCCTGCTCCACCAGGCAGTCCAGTTTGGCTTCTATCTTGGGCCGCAACGCTAATGGGGGCCGCCTGGCCTTCTTGGATGGGCCACACTGTGGGGTCAAGTTAAGTGAAACTGGGATGCCTGAGTAGTGGCCAAGCATGCCCTCAAAGACCCCCAGGAACTCCTCACAAACCAAATTAAAGCCCTGAGGCTGTATGGAGTTTATGCCCGTCACCGCAAATCCCGGAGGGCCAAACCACGCAAGTCCCAGCAGGCTCGTGAGTCTCCCTTCCACCACCAGCAATTCTAAAGGGCCATCAAAGTCTCTGAATTGTACCCTGAATTTGCCCCAGCCCTTGATGGCCACGGGGTTCTTTTGGAAGTCCCGGAGGGAAAGACCCCGTGGCTGCTTTAGGAGGCCCGCCCCCAGGGCAGAGTTTCCGTAATCTCTCTGCAGAGATTATGGAAAATGAGGAGCCTGTGTCCAGTTTCATTCAACAAAGGGACCCCTCTATTAACACGGTAACATGCATTTTGTTAGGGGCTTCTGGGGGCAAATTCATTACTTGGTGCTGTTGGTGGTTGATGGTCAGCATATACAGGTCCAGGTCCTCCTGGTGAGTGGACGTCTTCCTCTGGACATGCAGGAGTGGTAGGCATGGGCGATGTGGTCTTGCTTGCCACATGTTCGGCAGATGGCATCACGGAAACGGCATGTCTTGCACTCATGTGTGTCCCCACAGCTAGCACAGGATGCTTGGGTAGCATGCTTATCGGGGTTTGCGGTCACTCCCGACAGGGGTCACAGATTCCTGTGGCTGGGCTGCTGAACATGCAGGACCTCTTCTTCGTCCAAGTTGTTGGACACCGGAGCTGGGAACACGTGGTGGACGGTCACGGTGTGAGCCCTCAAACGCGTTGGCCATCTGTAGGGCTGCTTCTAAGTTGAGGTCTGCAGTACCTACAAGTTTGTGGTAAAGCTTGGTGTCCTGGATGCCCCAAATGAATTGGGTTAAGATGATGTCCTTGACATCCACCGCCTGCTGGCGGAGTTCAGCCATGAAAGCGGGGGCCATTTTGCCAAGCCGCTGGAGGCGCACCTGGAAGTCCATGCGCTTGGTCATTGTGGTGGGCTTCGGCATGTAGTACTTCGTGAGGGCCGTGATGATCTCATCGTATGTGTTCTCAGTCAGCTTCTTAGAAGCCAGGAGGCTCTTGGCCAGGCAAATGTTGGCCACCCCACATGTGCTGAGGTGTAGGGCCCGTTTCTTGTCTGCATTGGTGACCTCATGGTAGGTGAAGAAGCTGGTGAGCTGGTTCACCCACAATTCCCAGAACTCGAGGTGTGTGGGGTCAAAGACTTTGAGGTCTCCTGGAGCGACAGGCATGACTCGCAAGTGAAGCGGGCAGTGATGTCCAGTGGAACGGTGTGCGGTGCTGCTCATGAGCGATGTGGGGCGCAGTGGCATCTGATGGATTGGTGCTTGGTGCTTGGCTGGTTGAGAGTCTGGCTTGCTCAACAGTATTCCATCCTTGTTGCCAGTATAAAGTACTGAGACTGAGGCATAGCGCAGTGATTTCAGCTCATACTTTATTTGTGCATAGGAAAACTTGAGATCACTAGCAGGATCTATGGCTCGCTTATATGCCCGTTCAAAGCCACACCCCACATACACCCATGATAGGTTTATTTAGAAACAACTCCCCATATTGGTTCCCACTAGGATCTGGGCTGGCCAGTTGGTTAGTTCTTGGATCCTTCACTTCTATTGTCCTTGGATGCGAAGCTCCACCAGCCTGCATGGCCACATGTGGGCCCGACCACGTGCATGGTCTCCCTGGGTACACAACAGTTTCCAAACACAAAGTGTGGCCTGGAGTTCTCCCAGAATGACAACTGATCTCCAGATTACAGAGATAAGTTTCCAAGGAGAAAATGGTAGCTTCAGAGTGTGGGCACTATGGCATAGCACAGAATAGGGTTGCCAGCCCCCAGGTCTGGGTGGGGGTTCCCCCACTTTTGGGGCCTCCAATCTGGTGCTGACCAACCGGCTGGTGGGGGAAGCCCCACCCCCAAGAGCAACCACCCATGGCCATACCTCTCCCTCCCCTCTTGTGAGATTTAAAGGACTTCAGCTGATCAGCAGGGAGCATGTGTCCCACCGATCAGCTGGAGGGCCCTTTAAATCTTTCAGGAGGGAAGAAGAGAGAGAGGGACTGTCACTGACTGCACACTCCACTCACAGAAAGACCCTTAAAGGGCCTTTTTGTGAGTGGGGTGGGGGCTGTGGCACACAGAGCTGATTGCCCAGCAGCGATTTCCCGCTTGGGATTCAGATTCATGCACCGCCTTGCCACTTGCTGTGAGCCCTACTCGCAGCCAGCCCCACATGCAGCTGCCTTATTCGCAGTGAGCAGTGCAGCGGCGTGCGGGCCTGAATCAGTGGGAAATGAGTCCCATGTGCCGTGGCCCCCAACCTGCTTGCAAAAAGACGCTTAGAATCATACGCCGATTCCCCACAAGCAGTTGTGCCGCCATCACTCTTCCGTTTCCCCTGGTCGTATTGGTCAATTTCACACTATTCACTGCACGGCTGCATTTTGACCCACATCTCCCCCCGATTTCCTCTGTGTCTTCTCAATCCTCAAAAAATGGGATTGAAAAGATGCAAGGAAAATCAGGAGGAGATGAGGGTCAAAATGCAGTCGTGCAGCAAATAGTGTGAAATTGACCAATAAGATCGGGGGAAACTGAAGAGCAACGGCGGCACAGCTGCTTCTGGGGAATCAGTCATAGAGGGTAATCTAGTCCCCCACCCTGCACAAAGCAGGAAATTAACAAACCTCCCCCCCACACCCCCAGTGACCACTATTCAATATCCAGAATATGACAAAAAACCTCCAGGATCTCCAGCCAAACTGGTCTGGAGAAAAATTGCTTCCTGACCCTAAAGTGGCAATCAGCACTTCCCTGGGTGTGTAAGGAATGGCCACAAGAACTAAGCACTGAGGCAACCCTTTCTGCCCTCCCTCTCATGATCTGCCTAAATTCACAGAATCAGCATTGCTGTCAGATGGCTATCTAGCCTCTGTTTCAAAACCTCCAAAGGAGACCACCACCTCCTGAGAAAGCCTGTTCCACTGAGGAACCACTCTTTCAGGAAATTCTTCCTAATGCTTAGCCAAAAACTCTTCTGATTTAATTTCAACCCCTTGGTTCTGGTCCGACCTTCTGGGGCAACAGAAAATGACTCCACACCAGCCCTTCAAGTACTTGAAGATGGTTATCATATCACCACACAATCATCTCCTCTCCAGGCTATTTATTTGATTTATACTTGTCAGGGTCAACAGCAAGCAGGTCCAAACACACTCTCCTGAAAAGGCTATGTTTTATTTGGAATACTGGTCTGTTGCCAAGTGGCACAGGTACATTGTCAGGAATAACGATTAGTCAAGGGACTAATCCAAGTACGCGGGTGGGAATTCTCCCAACGGGATATTACATCATGAAAGGGAGACTCACCCGAATCCCTTAAGAGCAGAAATATTCACACCCATAGTGGAATCCAAGCCCTCCCTTCCCTTCAAGGTTATACTGATAACGCTGTCTGGCTGAACCAGTTTGCACAGGGGAAAGAGCGCCTCCTTTGTGTTACCCACGGTAGCTAAGCAAAGGAAGCATGTGCAGCTGCGGAAAAGTCAGGGATGAAAGAAAACAAAGAAAGCATGGCAGCTAGCTGACATTCTGCCCCCTCAAAAGAAAATCAGCTCCCTCCCGGAATGCCCGGGAGACCTCCCGGTTTCCCTGGGAGACGTTCGTGAAACTCACGCAAGAGGTCATGGGCCCGAATATCCCCTTCTTCCACGCATGCCCGGTGTTGGGGACCAAAATACACCCACTCTACAAGATAATATAAACGTCCTCATTTCTGTTTAGAATCCAAAATTTTAGAGATTTCGTAGTGTTCTTCACTTTCCACCAAGAGAGGAGGAGGTACTGTCGGTTCAGGGCACCATCGATTAGGAGCTGGACTGGGCTTCAAAAGGCTAAAATGAAATACGGGATGAACATGTTTTAGATTTTAGGCAAATCTAATTCTACAGTCACATCATTGATCAGTCTGAGCACTTTAAAAGGCCCAATGTACTTCCACGCCAATTTCTGAGAGGATTGCGAGAGTCTCAAATTCTTGGTGGACACATACACAAAGTCACCAGGCTGCAACCCCCAACCCCACACCCTTTTCTTGTCAGTCTGGTGTTTGTAAGCTGCCTTGGCAGCTTCCAGTGTTTCGCAGATTCCCGGCCATGAGTCTCTTAGCATTTCACACCAATCCGCTGCGTCACCCCCTTTCCCTGGTGCCACGGCCAAGAAGGACACTGGAGGGCTGTCATAGCCCAGTGCAGCCTTAAAAGGTGAAACACCCGTGGATGAATGATAAGCGTTATTATAACAGAATTTAGCCAAGGGCAGCAAGTCAACCCAATCATCTTGTTGAAAGTTGGTGAAGCAGCGCAAATATTGTTCTAGGGTTTGATTCCCCCATTCCGTCTGGCTGTCAGTCTCTGGGTGGTAAGCCCAGTTTAGGGCCTGTTCCACCCCCGTAAGGTCCATTAGTACCCCACAAAACTTTGAAACAAATTGGGATCCGCAATCTGTGATTATCTTGTTTGGCAATGTGTGAAGTCTAAATACATGTTGGAGGAAAACTTTCACTAACAATCGGGCAGTTGGCAAACTGGGAAATGGGATTAAATGAGCCTGTTTGCAAAACAGGTCCACGACTACCCAAATTACAGTCATAGACTTGCTAGGAGATAAGTCAGTGATAAAATCCATAGAAATCACCTCCCATGGTCTACTTGGAGTTGGCAGCAGCTTCAAGAGCCCTGGGAGCTTTCCCTGTCTAGGCTTACGCATAATGCAGATTTGACATGAGTGCACATACAGTGATAAATCCTTGCGCATGTGCGGCCACCAGAATTGGTGCTGTAAAAGATGCAGAGATTTTACAAAGCCCAAATGGCCAGCCGGCTTAGATCGATGAACTGCGGCTAAAACGTCCCACCGCAACAGTTTTGGAACTTTATAGAAAAAGTCCTTTCTAAAATCCTTCCTGCCTGGGCCAGATGGCCTTAGCTGGTAACACTACCATGTGATTTCTGTCACCTGTGCAGATGGCCTGCCAGATGGCCAGGCCGCATATCCATATACAAGACACTTTAACACCT
The DNA here is from genome assembly GCF_001447785.1 of Gekko japonicus. Taxonomy (NCBI): domain Eukaryota; kingdom Metazoa; phylum Chordata; class Lepidosauria; order Squamata; family Gekkonidae; genus Gekko; species Gekko japonicus. Next base: position 123,006 of record NW_015160913.1, read on the forward strand.
TCGCCAGGATAGAGTGACTTGCTGGTGCCTTCCCAAGCATGGGAAGAGCTATGCCCAGTACATTAGCACATCAAAAGCATTCCCTGACATGACACATGGTCACTGGAAGAGGCTGGAGTGGGATGCCCAACTCCTAGCCAATCAAAACATACCTTGCCTGACAATGCATGGTAACCAAGATTGGACACACCTCCCCACTCTCTCACTATTGGGTAAATGGCCATACCTGGTGGTGACGGAGGAGGGGGTATAACAGCAATGATCCATATGGGAAAAAGGAGTTTCCTCGCTGGAAACTGAGAGTTCTTCTCTGGAAACAAAGAGTTCTTTTGGACTGACTGTTTGCTGTTAACATGGAGTGAGACTATTAGGCAGTCAAGTTGGATTTGGCGGCCCACAGCACCATGGGGTTCCTTTTCAAGATTCCCTGGTGAGACCTTGGACTATTTGCACACAAGCCTGGTAACTATGAAATACCTCTATTGAATAGTTAGAGCTGAACAAGCTATAGATATCATTTGTTTTCTAATCTTTTGCTAATCTTATGTTATATGCATGCTTTTGCACTGAATAAAGATAATATATAATCAATATTATCTGGACTTGTTTCCTCTGTTGCAACCTGATTTCTAAGACTGAATCTTGTGTCTGAGCTGTTCACCTAAGGAGGCTACCACTGTGTTAATTAATTGTTTGCAGCCCTAGTACAGAGCTGGTAAAGTTGGTAAGTCCCAGAAATCAGGCAGGACTTGGGGATCTCTGCTCCTGAACCTTGGTGGGGGACTTTTTAAAGAGAGATCCTGGTGGCAGTAACTACTGGTAAAGCCTGGAGAGTGTACAGACATTCTGCTGGGGTTTGTTTAATTGTTGCTGAATGCTTGGTTTTCTCTCCCATCCCTAGACTGGGGTGAGAGAAACCTTGACAGGAACAAACAGGTTTTTTCTTTATACCAGCAGCCATTGTCCTGTTGTTCCAAGTCCCCCACTGCCCTCACTTCCTCCATGTCAGATTGTGAGAGGGCAGAGGCAAATTTGGCTTCCCAGCCCCCCACGGGAGGGGAAAGGGGGAGGTTTTCCCTCGCTTGCCGTCATGTCATCATGGCTCCACCTAATTGGGAAGGCATAAACATGGAGTCTAGTACCACCTCCCTTTTGGCTATCGTGTTGCGGGAGGCGGGACAAAGCATCTGCCAGGGAGTTTGATTTGCCTGGAAAATGATGCAACGTGAATTGAAACTTTGAGAAAAAATCATCCCACTGAAGCTGCTTGGCGTTCAAGTTGCGAGGGGTGCAGAGCACTTTAAGGTTTTTATGATCAGTCCAAACCTCAAACGGTCCTCGTGCCCCCTCCAACCAGTGCCTCCATGTGGAGAGTGCAAGTCGGATGGCTTCTGCTTCCTTATCCCATACCGACCAATTTCTTTCTGTGTCATTAAATTTGCGGGATACATACGCCAGGGGATGGAGCTTGCCATCTGCCCCTTCTTGCAAGATCACCCCGCCCATCGCGACATCCGACGCATCCACTTGGACCACACATTTTTTTGTTTCATCCAGATGCGCCAACACTGGTTCTGTTGTAAATAGAGCCTTTAATTGATTGAACGTTGTTTGGCACTCGGGAGTCCACTCCAGTCTTGCCCCAGGCTTAGTAGCAGCTGGCTCCTTCCCTTTGGTTTTCAGGGGCAGTCTCACTTGGGCAAAGTTTGGCAGGAAATTTCTATGGAAATTAGTGAAATCTAAGAAACTCTGAAGCTGCCAGCGAGTTTTGGGAGCCTCCCACCCCAGCACGTCTTTCACCTTCCCTGGGTCCATCTCTATCTCCCTTTGAGAGATGTGATAGCTGAGAATTCAATTTCAGTCTTATGGAACTCGCATTTTGATAGTTTGGCAAATAGTTTATGCTTGTGTAATGTCTGTAGCACCTCTCTCACCAACTGCACATGAGAGGCTTTATCGGGGGAATACAATAAAATGTCGTCCAAGTAGACCAGGACCCCTTTGAACAGGTGCTTGTGCAACACTCCATTTATTAGGTTCATAAAAACTCCTGGAGCCCCCTGGAGGTCGAATGGCATCACCAGGTACTCGAGTTGGCCTAGGGGGGTGTTGAAAGCTGTGTTGTACTCATCCCCCTCCTGTATGCGCACACGGAAATAAGCGTCTCGCAAATCAAGTTTAGAAAAGATTTTTCCCTTAGCAGCTTCAGCCAAGAGATCTTTGATCAACGGCATGGGGTAGGCATTCATGGAAGAGACTGCATTCAATCCATGATAGTCAGTACACAGTCTTAAGCCCCCATCTTTCCTTTTCCAGAAGAGGACGGGGGCTGAAAATGAGGAAGCAGCTGGCTGAATGAATCCCCTGGCCAGATTTTTATCTATAAACTTCTGCAACTCTTTTTTCTCACCGGGGCTCATAGCATAGAGCTTCCCCTTCGACATTTTATGCCCTGGCAATAACTCGATCACGCAGTCAGAGTTGCGGTGGGTTGGGAGCCCATCAGCTTCTTCCTCTTCAAACACCCGTGTTAAGTCTCTATACTCCCTCGGGATTTTGGTGAGTTCCTCTGTAGCTAAACACACACGAGCTGGTTTGCCATCAGGAGCTACTCCCCACTTCGGGTCCCACACATGGTGTCAACACTTAGGGGAGATGAACCATATCACCCTGTCACCCCATAATATATATGGATCATGTCCATGGAGCCAAGGGTTTCCCAACACTAAGGAGGGGTTGATCAGGTCCCGCCTGCATCCCAAGTCGATGAGGCCCTAGACCCTGATGTGAGTTCCCATGGCAGGGTTCATTATTGTAACAGTCACAAAAAAGGGGGTGAATAGCTGCTCACCACTTTTGGCACCTCTGTGGATGGGTCTGCTGCGCTGCACCACTTACAGCAGGACCTGGCCTTTCCCCTCCGGTTCCATCTCCTCCTCCTGGCTCGAGCACTTCCACCTCGACTTGCAGAGCATGGGGGTTTCTGAATTTCGCCATCCCCTTCTTGGAGGGCATGTCGACGTGGTGCTTGTCAACTTCTCTCCCCACCGACCCTATAGCCTCTCCCACAGGGCGGTTGGTCGTGAAGTGGCCCCGATCCCCACATTTCAGACACAACCCCTGTTTCATCCATTGCTCTCGGACTGAGACTTTCAGCGGGGCTGGTTTCGCCTTGGGGTGGGGTGTTGCTGGCACCCTTCCCGCCACTACCGCATTGTCCAAATGCATAGTGCGCAGTCTGCTTTCAGCATACTCTGCCTCCTGCATCCAGGCCAACAATGTTCTTTGGTCCCTGGAACTCATGAAGGTATTTTGGATTTCAGTATTGAGTCCCAACTGGTATTGCTGAGCTAGTACCGGGTTGGACCAGTCACAAATTTTGGCAGCTTGCTGTTGAAATTCCGTTGAGTATTCTCTCACTGTTAATTTGCCATGCTGAAATGTGCAGAGGAACACTTCCGCCTTCTCAGGAGTGATGCGGTCCTCGAATTGGGCTCTCAGTGCCCACATAAACGCATCTATGCTCCCCAGCTCCACCGCATCCAAGTTGTGGAGACTCGCATACCAGCTTGATGCCACCCCCCACAAGCGGGAAGTGATAAAGTCCACTTGTTGTTTCTCGTCCAGGAACAACTGAGCCCACCGTTCCACAAACTTCATCACCCGCACAATAAAGAAGGAGAGGTTTTCTGGATCACCATCAAATGTAACATCCAGTAAATTCTTGGGTCGTGGCATGGTTGGCAGAGTCACCGGGACCGCGGGTAGCAGACCCGGGGGGGAGGTGGCGGGAGAGGCAGCGGAGGAGGAGGCGGCAGTGGAGGCGGCCAAGGGACCAGTGGGCCAAGGGGGGATTACCAGGGGCCCCCGTTGGGTGGCCAGTTGGGTCTGCACCACCTGGGCCACCATCCCCGGTAAGGTCTGGAGCAGTTGCCCCATGTCCCGCATTATTGTGCAGCAGTTCAGTTCCAGGCCATCAAGCCTCCCATCTACGTCCCTTCCCGGGCTTAATGAAGACCTCAATGGGAACATAATGGGTCTGCTCGGGGTCACGCCGAAGCTCCCCGAAGCCCCGTCCCGACTCCCTGGCAACAACCAAGTAGTCTGCATGGAGTCCCCCAAATGGCGGCCCCAATCCCAATCCTTGCCAAATGGCCCTTCCCCAAATGCACTGGGATAAATGACACTGCCAGCCAAGGGATGGCTCCTCCATCAGTAGACACCGGCCCTCCAGGGCTCGCAGTTGTCAGCGGGGCCATCATCACTGGCACTCCCGTGCCCATAGTCATTGGGAGGAAGATGGGTACCATTGTGGGTACCATTGTGGGCACCATTGTAGGCACCATAGTGGGTACCATGGTAGGTACCGTGGTAGGCACCCCTGTACCACTGGAACTGATCATACTGGTTAGGAGACACTCGGGCCAATGGACAGAAAAAGATTCCTGACAATTCTGTCAGGGTCAACAGCAAGCAGGTCCAAATACCTGAACACCTGAAAAGGCTATGTTTTATTTGGAATACTGGTCTGTTGCCAAGTGGTACAGGTACACTGTCAGGAATAACATTTAGTCCAAGGGGCTCCATACATATACTCTGATGCTGCATCTAGCTAAGCAAATGAAATCCAAGCGCACGCGGGGGAATTCTCCCGGCGAGATATTACATCATGAACGGGAGACTCACCCGAATCCCTTAAGAGCAGAAATATTCACATCAGTAGTGGAATCCAAGCCCTCCCTTCCCTTCAAGGTTATACTGATAACACTGTCTGGCTGAACCAGTTCGCACAGGAAAAAGAGCGCTTCCCTTATGTTACCCACGGTAGCTAAGCAAAGCAAGCATGTGCGGCTGTGGAAAAGTCAGGGATGGAAAAAAACAAAGAAAGCATGGCAGCTAGCTGACATTACCCCACCCTCCCTGCCGAAGCAGTCTCAGGGTGGCTTACAAGGCCATTTGGCAATAAAACATTAAAACAATAATCATAAAAAATATAAATAAATATAATATAAAAAATAAGGTGTTATATATGGTAGGATGGCAGGAACAGTTTTAATCAGCCACTGTAGGGTCAGCACTAGGTGTATGGCTGGTAATTTGGCTCCTGTGTACATCATTCCTCCGTATAAGCGAGGAATTTTAGAACAAGTGGCCAAAGCCTTACTGAAATCAAGAAACTATGGGATGCTGTCAGACTCTGACACAGAAACAGGAGAGAGAGGTGGCAGAGGTGATTGACAACACCAGGATTATGCATTTACAAGTGGAGACCCGCAAGAAACTTGCAGGATGGTTATCTCATTCGTCACACCTTTGCTTCCTCTCCTCACCCCTATCTCTTTCTATTTCTCCCCGCTGCCCCCCTTTTCAGACTCTCTATTTCTCCTCCATGCATGTGACTTCCTCTCGCTTTCTGACCTGTCATCCTTCTCTTTGTTTTTCTGCCTCCCCACTTCATCACTCTTTCTCTCTCTTTCTCTCTCTTTCTGCCCCCACCTCATCATTCTTTCTTTCTGCCCCCATCACTCTCCCAGCCTCCTGCCTGCTTCCTCCCCCACTCCGCAGAGCTGCAGCAGCAGTGGTGGCGGTGCTCCTAGCCACCCACCTGCTTCCTCTCCCCTCACAGCAGCAGTGGCAGTGGTCTGGGAATCACAACGGATCTCCCAGCTACAGAGATCAATTCACCTTAGGGCTGCCAGCTCCAGGTTGGGAAATTCCTGGAGATTTGGGGGTGGAGCCTTGGGACAGTGAGGCTTGGGGTGGCAAGCAGCCTCAGCAGGGTATGATGCCATAGACTCAACCCTCCAAAACAGCCATTTTATCCAGGGGAACTGATCTCTGTCACCTGGACAACAATTGTAATTCTGGGTGATCTCCAGTCCTCACCTGGAGGCTGGCAATGGTGGTTCTCGTGGAGGAAATGGCTGGAGGGTGGAGTTTATGACATTACACCAGTCCAAAGTTCCTTCCCTCCTTAAATCCCACCCTCTCCAGGCTCCACCCCTCAAATGTCCAGGAATTTCCCAAACTGGAGTTGGCAACCCTATTTCCTTCCCACCCAACAGCCAACCTACCTTTATCTGCCTGTCTTCAGCTTTCTGTCTCCACCCCCTCCCCCACAGCCTCTACCTAGGGAAAATGCAGTCTTTCTTGACAGTGGGGACCAATGTTACTGCTGAACTGAGTTAGTGTGAGCTAGCTCACAGTTTTTTAGCCTCCAGCTCACATATTT
>NW_015160913.1:129478-146765 GCF_001447785.1 Gekko japonicus
CCTCCCTGAAAGGCCAAAATAGGCCTGGAAAGGGCCCTTCCCCCACCCTTTTACTGACAAAGCCAGTTAGAAGCCCCCCCCCCCCAACAGTCTAATCTCTCACCATTGATGCCTGAAGCATATCCCTGCAGAGGCCATTTCAAAAGGTTTTTGGGGGAATTCAACTATCCCTGAAGGGATTTTTTTTTTTACTTTTTGGGTTTTTCTACAAACCCAGGAAGTTTACTGTCTATGTAGGAAAAGCTGTTGGGGGAGAGTGAGACCCCTATTGGTGGAAATAAGTATCTGCACAGAGAAAAAAACTCTTGAAAATAGAACAAGGATGTGAACATTGCTACCTGATCAGGGTCGGCCAGCGCAGATGCCAACCTCCCAGCGGGGCCTGGAGACGGGCTCTGGGCGTCCTTTCCCCACGGCGGGTGGTGTGTATGTGGGGGGGTCAGGGCCTGCACGTCCCCAGCGCGCCCCTCCTCCTCCCCCCCATTGCAGCCAGGCAGGAGAGGCTGAGAAAGGCGGCGGCAGCTGGGCCGGAGAAGGGGCCCCTCTCCCTCCCTCCTCCTCCCCCCGCCGCAACCGGGCAGGAGAGGCCGAGAAAGAAGGCAGTGGTGGTGGCAGCGGAGGGGGGGAGGAAAGCACCGCAACCTACCCATGCCGCCATTGTGCGTCCTCCTCCTGCAGCCGGCGGCAGAGCTCCTCCCAGCCGCGGCGCTCCTCCCAGCTGCTGGCCAGCCAGGAGAGGCCGAGAAAGGCGGTGGCGGCTGGGCCAGAGAAGGGCCCCCTCCCTCCTCCCCCCTGCTGCAGCCGGGCAGGAGAGGACAAGAAAGGTGGTGTCAGTGTCGGCGGCTGGGCCAGAAAAGGGCCCCCTCCCTCCTCCCCCCTGCCGCAGCCGGGCAGGAGAGACCGAGAAAGAAGGCGGCAGTGGGGGGGAGGAAAGTGCCGCACCCTGCCCACGCCGCCGCTGCGCGTCCTCCTCCTGCAGCTGGGTGGCAGAGCTCCTCCCAGCCGCAGCACTCCTCCCAGCCGCTGGCCAGGCAGGAGAGGCCGAGAAAGGTGGCGGCTGGGGCGGAGAAGGGGCCCCTCCCCCCCACAGCCAGGCAGGAGAGGATGAGAAAGCCGGCGGTGGCAGCTGGGCCGGAGAAGGGGCCCAGTCCCTCCCTCCTGCCTCCCCCAGCTGGGCAGGAGAGGCCGAGAAAGAAGGCGGCAGTGGGGAGGAGGAAAGCGCCATGCCCTGCCCACGCCACCGCCGCGCGTCCTCCTCCTGCAGCCGGGCGGCAGAGCTCCTCTCAGCTGCGGCGTTCCTCCCAGCTGCTGGCCAGGCAGGAGAGGCCAAGAAAGGCAGCGGTGGCTGGGCCGTAGAAGGGGCCCCTCCCTTCCCCTCCCCCCCCAGCCGGGCAGGAGAGGCTGAGAAAGAAGGCGGCGGCGGGAGGAGGAAAGTGCCGCATCCTGCCCATGCCGCCGCAGCGCATCCTCCTCCTGCAGCCGGGCGGCAGAGCTCCTCCCAGCCCCGCTCCTCCCAGCTGCTGGCCAGGCGTTGGCAGCTGCCCCTGCCTCTCCTCCCGTGCCCTAATGGCCGGCTCGCGCTCTAGGCAGAGGCCTAGTACGCCTAGCGGGCGAGCCAGCCCTGTACCTGATCCAAAAAAAAAAAAAGGAGGCAGAAATGGAAGGGAAGCTTCAGAGTTCCCAAATGAGTTCTCCACTTCACAGAGTGGAAAAACTGGCATCCCTAAATACCAGACTTTCCCCGGTGCCTGATTACTCCCCTTCCAAAGTGATGCAAAGCGGGGTGCCAACAACTGGGGCATGGATGTTGTTGTATGATCATGCTCTTTAAATCCACAAAGGTAACACAACTATATGGGCGCAAACTGCTTGTGTGACCGCAGCCTGGGAAAATCTACTGTTTGAATTGGAAAATTCAGGCATGGACCCTAAATTGTCACATTTTATTTATTTACAGGATTTATATACCACCTTTCCAGGGTCCTGCTCAGGGCAGTTTACAATTCAATACCATAGAATCATAAAAATGTCACAACTTATCACTTTAGCAACAAGCCTTGTTCTTTATCAGTTCCTTCCTATGTCAGAAAGCCCCACAGAGATGCACCACACCTTCTGGATCTTTGCCCCATGCACCAGCTGCTTGGATATGGTTCATTTTGAAAGTTATATAGTGTGAAAAATCCAGCTCTTTATGTTTGTGTGCTGTGTGCCTGACTTCCATGCAAATCCCTGATTTAAGTAGATAAAGGCCTCTGGAATGACATCCAGGTCTGACAGCTCTTAAAGAGAAGGAAAGAATTCTGTCACCACTTACCACCCGGACTGAATGAGGATTTATTTTTAAATGGCCTCCACACTGCTTATTATCGCCACTGAAATGTCTTTGGAGGGAAGCAAATTCCAACCGTGCAAACTCAGGGGACAGCACAGAGAAGGGAAGGAATCCATTCAATTAACAATCCTTTAGACCAAGCAAGAGTGAAATAATAATGGAAGAAGAACAGAAAGATTTCTGCTTCCCCCCTAAAACCTTAGAGATATGTTCAAGTATTAAGCTGAGGCTCCTATAGGGAGAGTCCCAGATGAATTGAAGCCCCTGGGGAGAGATAATTATCTCTGAGCTCCCTAGAGGTGCTCACCCACTTTGGAGCACTCGGCTCCCTGGAGCTGAGAAGATGGTGGCCATTTCCTTCGGGGGCTTCCCATTAATGATGCAATGCTTTTGAAGCCCCCCCCCAACCCTGATCACATTTTTGCACCATTTTAACAAATGCTCCCATCTTTCCTTTGTTCACAGTCTTGTGTCAGTTTCCCATGTTGTTCAACACTGATTTCCCCAAAGCACCACACAACTGAGAATTAAGTCAGGCATTTAAAGGCCAGAGCTAATTCTCATCAGTAGTAGAAATTAAAGCACCTGCAAACAAATGAAATAATTACTAGCACTCAATGCAGACCTAATGTCCCCAATTTCCTGATTTTTTAACCAAATTTCCATCCCCACTTTTTCATACAATGCACATTACTTATTCAAGATAGACTGCAATTAATTAAAAAACCCAGCTGAAACAGTTAAACACTAAAAGCAACTGCAGCAGAACAAACTGAAGGAAAGATAAAATCTAACAGAAATTGTAGTGTATCAAGTCCTGACAAGTCCGGACATGTCCAGACTTGTCCAGAGACAAACCTCAAGCTTCGCTCCTAGAGACAATGGACCATGTAGATCCTAGCCTGCCCCAATCAGAGGGCTAGGTTCCTGGCCGAGAAGCCAATGGGACTCTCGGCCACTGTATATAACCTATCGGGAAGTGGGGGTGTGTTTTGGGTGGTGGGTTCTGAGGGAATATAAGCCGGCCTGCGAGCCGGCCAAAGTTGTCTTGTTCCTGATTGAATAAAGTACACTTTGCTGAAATCACTCTCCGTTTGCGTACTTTTCAGAAATCAAACAGTCTTTACCAGACAGGGAGGGAGGCAAATATGTCCTGGGAAAGTATTCCATAGCAAAGGCTTCACATCTAAGGTAGTCTGCAACTTCAGAAGGCAGGGGCATCCACATAGGGTTCCCAGTCCCCAGGTCCCAGCAGGGGTTCCCCCGCCTTTGGGGGCTCTGATCCAACTGGAAAGGAAACCCCACCCCCAAATAGAGACATTGTCGCACAACGTCCCCAATGCAACGAAATCACCCGGAAGTGACATCATTGTGTTGCCAGCGTCGGGGTGTGTGTGATGCTCTAGTTTTTGGGCAAACTGTATGGTTTTGAAGGCAAAAATACAACACGTTTTGCCACAAAACTAGAGCATCAGCCCCTGATGTTGGTGACAGATCATGGGAAGGACCTGGGAGCCTCCCACCAGCTGCCAGGTAGGACCTGGCAACCCTATGTCCAGATCATGGCCTCTGTTGGCAAGAATGGTACATGGGCAATTTGATAGCAGAAGATGATCCTAGGCACACCTTGAGAAGATCCTGCACATACCTTGCCTGCCAATGCAATGCCCCCCTTCATTCAATATTTTGCTTAGCACCCGCATTAGCACAAATTCCCAAATAACCAGGATACCCTCATAACCAGGGTTTGCACCCCTGCAGCAAATCCAAATCTAGTGAAAGGGCAACCTGGGTTAGCATTAAACATGCTGTGCTTCATTGCACAGGTACTACTAACGCCAAGGTAAAAGCAAACCATGGAGCAGAGAGGCCGGGTTATGCAGGAAAGAGAGAGGACAAGGAGAGGGAGTGTGCAGTAAGCTCCCCCTTCTCTCAACCACTTTTATGCCACAGGGAACATCAGCACTGGCAGGGCCTACAAAGAAGAAGAAACAAAAAGGGAAACTCATTCAGTTCATCACTATGTAAGTTACAGTGTGCTGTTTCTGCAGCACTGTGGAAATTTCCCAGCAGGGTTTGAATGCGTTTGTGTGCTATTTTTTTTAAAGAATGAAGAAGTATTGAGCAGAACCCAGCCAAAGTTAAGCACATGCTTAACTCTCTCTCTCAAACCAGTGGAACTTAGAATTATGAATGCTCCAGTCCCTTGCAGTGACCCCTGGTGGGGTTTTCAAGGCAAGAGATGTTCAGAGGTGGTTGGCCCTTGCCTGCCTCTGCATAGCAGCTCCAGACTTCCCTGGTGGCCTCCCATCCAAGAACTAACTAGGGCCAACCCTACTTAGCTTCTTAGATCTGACAAGATCAGGCTAACCTGGGCTATCCAGGTCAGAGCCCTTGCACACTTACCTGGGAGTAAGCGACAGTGGCATTTACTTCTGGGTAAAAGGTACGTAAGATCAAGCTGCATATCTTCCCCACTGAAATCAATGCGAATTAAGAGTGTTTCTCTTTGGCTGGGACTGCGTCCTTTTAAAAAAGTCAGCTTTAAAAAGAGATTTTCCGGAATGGACTCTGTTGTGCAGTGTTGTTTTTCTCTCACTCTCTATTCTATTTGTGACTGCTTCCCACAGGATTTCTTCTTGCTTTCAGAGGCAATTTATCCGTGCTACCTGTAATAATGTATATATATATGGGGAAAATGCCTTCAGTGGGAAAACACTGCCATCTCCCAGGATACTCTGCTGCTGACCTCCAAGTTACCAGACCAACAAAAAAAGGAGACTTCAAAGGAAGGCTCCAGCTTGAAGTTAGTGGAAGATAATTTATCAGCAATTTCAATTCTATTCAGTTCATACTTAATTAGGACTCTGGTTTCTTTCCCACTACAGGTGTAAATTAGCATGGCATTAGCTTAAAAGGCAGCATTATTGCAGCAACTCTCTATTGTAACCGCACCACACTGCTTTTATTTGACATATATTTGGGCTGTACAGACAAGTGTCACAGAACCATGGCTACTCATTGCATTTCTTGGAGTTTTTGTTCCATTGTTTTTTTTAAAAAAATCTCTCTGCACTCATGCATATGTATTTGCCAACTGAGGCCAACACTTCATGCTAGACTAGTCCAACTTGAGCTCCACTGAATTTTAGTAATTTTACCAAATTTTACTTAGCCTGAGGGTCCAGAAATTAGTTCTAACCAAGCAGAGTACAGGAGGAGGTGTAAAGGGAGCGAACTCATCTTACCAGTCTCATCAGCCTGGCACCTGGCACCCAGGGCTTGAGCAGGACATTAGTGCACACAGGGTGGCCGAGAACGCTGGGGCCTGGGCACATGAAAACGCCTGAGAACGTCTGACAACGCCCGATAGCTACCGTGATTCACCGAGCACTGGGATCTGAGAACGCCGGGGCCAGAGAATGCTGAAACGCTGGAAGACACCCAACAGCCAACGAGACTTGCCGAGCACTGGGTGCGAAGAGCCGGGGAGTGCCGAGGCTGCGGGCGTTGCGGAGACGCTGAGGCCCAAGGAGTCTAGAGGCCTACCTGGGAGTGTCGGGATTGGAGTGCCCGGCCCCTAGTTGCCCGCGCTGTGTGGTTGTAAGTGTGGCTTGTGTTGCCGGGGCACTGCCTGGCCTGGGCGAGGTGGAGGCGGATGGCCGGGAGTGTAAAGATGCGAGGCTCGTCTGCTGCCTGAACCACTGTGGGCCGAGTGGCAGCTCGCGGCCATTGGGGAGTGCCGTTGCCGCTGTTGTCACCCAGCTCAACAGAACCCTGCTGTTGTTCCAGCATCACAGGGTCCACCTTGATACCGACGCAGCTCCCTGCTGTGGATGCTGTTGCTTGTTGCTCGTCCATTGAACCACCACTGGTGCTGGCATGCTGTGTGGCCACTATGCATTCGAGGTGGCGGCAAAAGGAGGAGCGCACTGAGCCCTTGGACTCAGGATGCAGCTACGCAGAGGAACAAGGCCCCCCACATCTTGGGAGAAGATGCCAACCCCAACCATCGGTTTAGTGAGCGGGTGGAGTGGAGCAACAGGAGAGTGAATGGGGTGGAGTTGTGACCGGGCCCACCAACGAGAAAGGACGTAGAAATATCCAGACCCCCCCCTCTTTTTTCCATCTTTGCTTCTCTGGCAGTTGTCCAGATATAGCAGGGAGGATCAACTGAGACTGGAACTGAGAGGCGCCTCTTCCTATACCTCCTAGATTGTTATAACTTATTTCTGCTTTGGTGTATGTTTTAGTGCTAGTTTAGGTAAATAGTGGGCTGAGAAGTTGTCTCTCCCACCCTTTATAGCGTTAGTTTAGTCTTGCAGTCTTTAAGGGGCTGCAAGAAAGGAGGTCAGGGTGGGAAGGGTTAGTTAGTGGGTAGTTATTACAATCTGGACCGGCTGTTTGATTGGTGTTGTTTTTGATTTGCTGTTGATAGGGATTCCATCTGTGGTACTTCCAGCGGTATATCTCTTTGTTCCAGCTACATCAGGGTTGGCCATGGCACAGTGGTGGAACTGTGAAGGCCACCTGCTAGGATGTCATCTGGACCTGGGATACCAGTGCTCATGGGGCGGGGAAGATATGGCGGTGGGAGCAAGTGAGAAGCTAAGGGAAGGAGACTGAGAAACATAGAAGCTCGCTCCCTTCCAGCTTCTGTCCCATCTCGAGAGTGGCAGACAGAGGGGCTGGGTTTGTAGACCCCCCTCCAACATTGGTGTTGTGCAATGCCAGGTCCATAAATAATAAGACTGAAACCCTCCGGGACTGCTTGTTTGAGCAGGGGGCAGACCTGGTGTGCATGACTGAGACCTGGGTGCGAGAAGGGGAGACGGTAGCTCTCTCCCAATTGGCTTCACCTGGGTTTGCGGTCCTTCACCAATCATGGACTGAGGGGTGGGGGGGAGGAGTGGCGCTGTTCATACGGGAGGCTTACTCTTACAGGGTGCTCCCGCCGTTGAAGCTTACGGGCATGGAGTGCTCAGGTCTGGTGTGGGATGCTGGGGAGAGTTTGGCTATATGGCTGGTGTACTGGCCGCCTAACGCACCAGCCAACAGCCTGCCATCTCTGGCCGACGCCGTGGTGGGCTGGGCATTGGAGTTCCCTAGGCTGATAGTCTTGGGTGACTTCAATGTCCATGCCGATTATGCAGCCTCTGTGCTGGCGATGGACCTGGTGTTGTCCATGGCGACACTAGGACTCACCCAATATGTAACGGCTCCCACGCAACAGGCCGGGCATATGCTTGATGTGATCTTTGCATGGGGGGGGGGTTACAGTGCACCGGAGCACCACCTCGGTGGTGCCATGGGCAGACCATTATGCCCTGAAGACCCGTCTGTATATGTCACTTCGACCCCATTTGGGCGGCGAGCGTATTCTGGCTCGCCTGCGGAGTCAAATGGATTCCCAGCGATTCTTGCTGACTCTGCAAGATCCCATGCCCCCTGGCAGCTCATTAGATGAGCTTGTTGAGGACTGGCATGGCTGGCTCTTGGCAGCCATCAACGAGATCGCCCCCTGACGTCCTCTGCGTTTATGATATCCTATGAAATGGCAATCAAAGCCGCAAAGAGACAATTCTATGCAGCCGTGGTTGCATCTGCTAGCTCACGCCCGGCACAATTATTTAGAACTATTCAGTCTTTAACAGAGCTGCCACAGAGCTGGCCAAACGACAGGGAATTGGACATTGGCTGTGAGTCTTTTGTGAGCTATTTTGCAGATAAAGTCCTGCTGCTCTGCCGCAACCTCCCGGCCACAGTTGAGACAGTGAGCGAACTCGAGGCTCCTTGCATGTCTTCTAGTTCCATTCTGGATTATTTCAGTCCACTCAGTCTTGAGGAAATCGACAGATTGCTCTCAGTTGTATGCCCAACCACGTGTAGCCTTGATCCGTGCCCTTCATGGCTTATAAAAGCTGGTCATGAGGGGCTACGAGGTGCCCTTAGGGACATTATCAACAAGTCCTTCATGGAGGGACTATTTCCAGGGGCACTCAAGGAAGCGATGGTCTGCCCTCTCCTGAAAAAACCATCACTGAATCTGGCCAATTGGCCAACTATTGGCCAGTTTCCAATTTGCCCTATTTGGGCAAAGTACTGTAGAGAGTGGTTGCGATTCAGCTGCAGGGCTTTATGGATGGCACTTCCATGTTGGACCCATTCCTGTCTGGCTTCCGGCCGGGTTGCGGGATGGAGACGGTACTGGTCGCTCTCACAGATGACCTCTGGAGGCATCTGGATTGAGGCGGTATGGTGGTACTGGTGTTGTGGGATCTGTTGGCGGCGTTTGACACCATCGACCACCAGTTACTGATTCACCACCTCGCCAACGCTGGAATCCAAGGGATTGCCTTGCAATGGCTTGCCTCTTTTCTCCAGGGTCAGGGACAGAGGGTGGTGCTAGGGGAGCAGATGTCCCAGAGGCACCCACTGGTGTGTGGGGTGCCGCAAGGGGTGGTACTGTAGGGTTCAACATCTATATGCACCCCCTCACCCAGATTGCCCGGAGGCATGGCTTGGGGTGTCACCTGTATGCTGATGACACCCAGCTGTATCTGTTGCTGGGTGGACGATCCGACTCCAGCCCTGATGACCTGGAGCAGGGGCTTCAGGATGTGGTGGGCTGGCTTAGACTGAGTTGACTGAAATTGAATCCAACAAAGACGGAGGTCCTGTGCTTGAGTCGGAGCGGATCAGGGGTAGGGATCCCACTACCAACCTTCAGTGGGGCGCCTCTGGTGCCAGCGCTGTAAGTCAGGAGTTTGGGAGTGCTCCTGGAGGCCTCTTTAACAATGGAGGCCCAGGTAGCAGCCACTGCCAAGTTGGCCTTTTACCATCTACGGCTGATCAGGCAGTTGGTTCCCTTCCTCGAATGCAACGACCTTGCAACAGTGATCCACGCGATGGTCACCTTGAGATTAGACTACTGTAACACTCTCTATATGGGTCTGCCTTTGTCCCAGATCCGAAGGCTGCAGCTAGTGCAGAATGCCGCAGCCAGGCTGTTGATGGGCCTCTCCATACGGGACCACATCCAGCCTGTGCTGAGGACACTGCACTAGCTGCGCATAGCGTACCAAGTTTTGTTCAAGGTGCTGGTTTTAACCTTTAAAGCCCTATATAGTCAGGAGCCTGCCTACCTGAGGGACCGCCTCTCCCCATATGAGCCCCAGAGAGCACTGAGGTCAGGGTTGCAACATCGGTTGACCCTCCCTGGTCCGAAAGAAGCCATGCTGAATACTACCAGAACAAGGGCTTTCTCAGTGGCGGTCCCATACTGGTGGAATTTGCTCCCAGAGAACATCAGGGCCCTGCAGGACCTCTCACAGTTATGCAGGGTCTGTAAAATGGAGCTCTTCCACCAGGCGTTCGATTAGGGGTCGCCACTGAAGGGTGTGCCCTGGAACATCTGGTCGAACTTAGACCATCTTCTGGCCAGAGTCTCTGCTGGTTACTACCCCTATCTTGGGATTTGATTGGACTGCCAACATAGTTGGTTCTGTAATTGTTGTTGTTTACTTGTTTTATCTGATATGGTATTTATTAATTGTTTTAATTTTTTGTCATGCTATTTAATCCTGTTAACCACCTTGAGCCTGCTTGTCAGGCAAGGCGGGGTATAAATACAAATAATAAATAAATCTGAGAAAGTGGGTGATAGTCAATGTAAGCTTATGCCATAATAAATCTGTTTACTCTTTGAGATGCTACCAGACTTTGTTATTAACAAGCTAAACTTCTGATCTTTTCAAAAAGTGTTGCTTAAAAATAAATTTCTTCTCATATGCTCAATAATGCCTTGATATTGGTGCTCTTACACACTTGTAAATAAATGCCTTAGCATTTCTATCAGACTAACAGCCCAGTCCTTAGGGAACCAATTTACTGAATCTGATTGCTACACAAACATCATCTAGACATTAATTGGCTGTTATAGTTTGATTGCTTTGCAGTCCCTTGGTAGTAGTTTGTAAATGAAAGGGGCGGGGGGAGAGTGATCTTTTGTTGTTACAGAAATACCTAAAAGGACAGAACAAAGAATCTTAAACTTGGAGAGCCTTCCCCCAAATAGGCATGGCCTTTTCCATGCTAACCCTAGTTAGTTAAGCCACAGGCTCTTTCTTAATAAGACTGTGAGCTAGGACTTGGAACTCCCCAGGCCAGGTCTAATGCACTAGGTGCCTTTGGGCAAACCATTATTGCCTCTGTCCCCATGCCCCACATCAGGAAATGTGGACATAATAACATCGGCCTATCTTGCAGAACACATTGGAAGGACTGTTATGCAAATGTAAGCTAACTATAATTATTATTGTCCAAGTTGTAATGTAGACTTGAGGTTCTTTTACAAATGTATGCCTAAGGCCAGGAGCTGCGGTGGCTCAAGTGGTTAAGACACTGAACTGCAGGCTGTGGAAGGTCAGTAGTTCAGCAGTTCGAGACCCGGGTGTGCCGCATGACGGAGTGAGCGCCATCTCTAGTTCCAGCTCCTGCCAACCTAGCAGTTCGAAAGCAAGAAATTGCAAGTAGATAAATAGGTACCACTTCGGTGGGAAGGTAACAGCGTTCCGTGCGCCTTGGTGTTTAGTCATGCCAGCCACATGACCACGGAAACGTCTTCAGACAGCGCTGGCTCTTTGGCTTTGAAACGGAGATGAGCACCGCAACCCTAAAGTCGGATTCAACTGGCTTTTGAGCAAGGGAACCTTTACCTTTACCTTTACCTTACCTAAGGCCAAGGGCCCCTAACCTTTTTGAGCCTGTGAGCACATTTGGGAGCAGCAACAAAATGGCCGCCACAAATTGGCTGCCGCAGGAGATGAAACAAGCCATAAAATGATCACCACAGCTTAACTTTAGTAACACAGTATAGTATATCAATACGAGCTGCGGTGGCTCAAGTGGTTAAGACGCTGAACTGCAGGCTGTGGAAGGTCGGTAGTTCAGCAGTTTGAGACCCGGGTGCCGCATGATGGAGTGAGCTCCCATCTCTAGTTCCAGCTCCTGCCAACCTAGCAGTTCGAAAGCAAGAAATTGCAAGTAGATAAATAGGTACCACTTTGGTGGGAAGGTAACAGCATTCCGTGCGCCTTGGTGTTTAGTCGTGCCAGCCACATGACCACAGAAATGTCTTCGGACAGCGCTGGCTCTTCAGCTTTGAAACGGAGATGAGCACCGCAACCCTAAAGTTGGATTCGACTGGCTTTTGAGCAAGGGAACCTTTACCTTTACTATAGTATATCAAGGAAGTAAGATCACAGACATTTCAGAAGCTAGGCCATTTGACGTCACGAAGGTGACAAGCCCCAGAGACTTCAAAGGGAGTGAGGGAGCCTCCTCTCTCAATGACAGGCATGCTGTAAATTGAAAGATGAATCGAGAGCCTGACATACTGTCCTCCCCAAGGCCCTCCTACCCTTTTGGCTTGTGGAGGTATTTGTTATGGAATGCCCGCGTTAACGAGGGAGTGCTAACATGTTTGCATTTCACCCACTCATTATGCGATTCATCAAAGTCCTTCCATTTCATCAACTATGTTGCCATGCAAGCCTATCAATGTGTTTTTATGGCATATGAACTGTGCAAAGGGACTGTACAACATGGAGACCTGAGAATATCTGTTGAGACTGCACACCTGAAAGAGGGACACCTTCCTTTAGCATTGCTGCAACAGTGATGGTCCAGAGTCACCAGACATCTCACCTGCTGTGAGATGAAGCAGTTCCATAAGCCTGTACACAGCCTCAGACGCCAAGCCATGGAAAGGCACAAGGACAGAGAACTTCAAACTTCAGTAGGAGTTTCTTCAAGCACATGTAGGCAACCCCCCCCCCTCCAAACCTGCAAAGCTGCAAGTAGCTCTGAGACTCCAATAATAGTTACTTAGCAACTAATTGCTCAACCATCAGCCAGCCAGCTAGGGCCATCAAGAGACAATAGCCCTAGCCTGATGATTCAATCACTCTTCAGCCAGGTGTCAGTCCTCAGTCTAAGTTTCTATCTCTCAATATTGACCACTCCTTAGTCCCCCTCCCCTCTTCCAGCCAGCCAATAGTATGTTTTATGGGACGGACTTTTAACCCTCTTATGTCCAGCTTGCTATCCATATACCCTACCTCCATCTTTAAACTCTAGTCTGCAGCTAGAGTCCATGTGGTTCTGCTAGTTCAGAGCACGTGTTCCCCATTTTCTATTTTTAAATCCTTCCCTTCTTCCATTGGAACGGCTCAATCAATGAGGACAGGTAAATATCTCCCAACCAATGAATATCCTGCTCATGCAAACGTGATAATTATCTATCTTTATTTCTTAGTATAAGTATAAATGTGTGTGTGTTTGTGCATTGTTTGAATGATACATATCCTCCAGTAAAAAGACATCATATTTTACTGAATACAGTCTGTGTCTGTTCTGGTACTTACAGCAAAGGTGGGACTTCTGTATACATCGGTGTGAACCTTAATTTGCCTATTGCCAATTAATAATCACAACCTCCCTTAGACTAATTGATAATTCAAGGCAATTTGGCTAACAAATAGTACAGTTCATTCTGTATCAATTTGGAATCAAGAATTTCTTCTACTTCCTGATGTGGCTCTCCATCAATTAGCAGAGGAGGTGGGGCAGCTGGATGAGGTCTCCACACATTCAGGCCTGGGTCCTTTTTTAATATACTGAAATGAAACAGAGGGTGAATATGCCTCAAATTCTTAGGTAACTCGAGTTCCACTGCCACCTTGTTCAAAACCCTCACTACTTTGAAAAGACCAATATACTTCCACCCCAACTACCTCCCTGGTTGGATCCCCTTCAGATTCTTTGTTGAAAGGTACACAGAGTCCCCAGCTTTCAGCTCCCATTCTGGAGCTCTCCCTTTATCTGCCTGTTTTTTGTAGTTCTCTTTCGTTTTTTTCAAAGTCTCTTGGATGGTGGACCGGCTCCTCTTCAGGTCCCCCCACCATGATTGCAAAACCCTGGGTTTGGGCTCCTGGGTAGTTACCATGGGGAGGGGGGCCCCTTCGTACCCATGCACTGCCTTAAAAGGGGAGTGGCCAGTGGCACTGTGTACCGAGTTATTATAACTGTATTCTGCGTATGGGAGGAGGTCGACCCAGTTGTCCTGGTGGTATTTGGTGAAGCACCAGAGGAACTGCTCAACCACCTAGTTCACCCTCTCTGTTTCTCCATCTGTCTCTGGGCGGTAGGAACTGCTCAGGCCTTGTTCTGCCCCCAACACCTGCAGCAATTCTTTCCAGAACTTAGAGAGGAACTGTGACCCCCTGCCTGAAATTATCTTGAGAGGAATAGAATGGAGGCTCACAATGTGGTGCATGAATAGCTTGGCCAGTGACTTAGCCAAGGGCAGTTGTGTGCAAGGAATAAAATGTGATTGTTTGGAAAATTTGTTAACCACCCCCCAGATCACTGTTTTACCTTTACTGGGTGGTAAGTCAGTTATGAAGTCCATTGAAATCACTGCCCATGGTCTTTTGGGTTGTAAAGTCCATTGAAATCACTGCCCATGGTCAAGGGGTTGTAAAGTCCCCGGGGGCTTTCCTGGTCTCAGTTTCCCCATTAGGCAGGTCTGGCAGGAACCCACATATTGGGAAATATCCGCTGTCATGCCTGGCCTGTCTATGCAAGAGGTGCAGGGTTTTCAGGTATCCAAAATGCCCTGCCAGTTTATTTTCACGTGCCACAGTCAGGATTTTTCCTCTCAAAGTTCTGGGAATTAACACCCTCCCACCTCTATACCAACACCCATCCCTCTTCAGTTCTGCTGAGAGGTCAGTTTGGATGACCTCCCTGTCCCCGTCTGTGAAAGCTATTTTAAATTTGCAAATCCAAGGTTCCACCTCAATGGAGAAGTCCGCCTTTGCCTGGCTGCAAGTTACTACCGCCCCCCCTCCCAACTGAGTGGGTGTGAACATGGAGTTGATGGCTTCCTCCCACCAGCTTTCAAGTTGCGGGAGGTGAGAAAGTGCATCAGCCAGAGAGTTTGATTTCCCCGGGAAATGCTGGAGAGTGAACTGAAACTTAGAGAAAAACTCTGCCCAGTGGAGTTGCTTGATGTTCAGGCGCCTGGGCATGCATACTGCCTCTACATTTATGTGGTCCATCCATACTTCAAAAGGCACGCTTGCCCCCTCCAACCAGTGCCTCCAAGTAGTAAGGGCCAGTTTGATGGCAGCTGCTTCCTTGTCCCAAATAGCCCAATTATGCTCTCTTCCCATCACCCCCCTGTTGCAGGATGGCTCCACCCATCGCCACATCTGAGGCATCGACTTGGATTACAAAAGGCTTCATTTCGTCAGGGTGATTTAAAATGGGTTCAGAAGTAAACAACCTCTTCAGGTTCTCAAATGCCTGGTGGCACTCTGAGGACCAGTCCAGTTTAGTACCTGGCTTCTTGCTGTTGGGACCCTTCCTCTTTGTTTTTAACAAGTCAGTAAGCGGCAGGACAACCTGGGCAAAGTTGGAGATACATTTGCAGTAGAAATTGGAAAATCCGAGGAACGGTTGGAGTTGGTGCCGGATGCGAGGAGCCTCCCATCCCACCACATCCTGTACTTTATGGGGGTCCATCCCCAGTCCCTTCCCCGAAATCCAATAGCTCAGGAAATCTAGTTCATCCTTATGAAACTTGCACTTGGAGAGCTTGACAAAGAGCTGGTGCTCATAAAGGGTCTGGAGTACTTCCCGGACTAACTTTACATGCGAGTCTAAATCTTCTGAATAAAGTAATATATCATCCAATTATTTAGAATGCTGTAAACTGAAAGATGCATCGAGAACCTGACATACTGCCCTCCCCAAGGCCCTCCTACCCCTTTGGCTTTTGGGGGTATTTGTTATGGAATGCCCAAGTTAACATGCTTGCATTTCACCCACTCATTATGCAATTGAGCATCACCAGATATTCAAACTGTCCTAACGGGGTATTGAAAACCATTTTGTGCTCATCTCCCTCCCAAATGCCCACTCTGTAGTAAGCCTCACGCAAGTCAAGCTTGATGAAAATGCATCCCTTGGAGGCTTCCACCAGGAGATCTTTGATGAGTGGGAGGGGGTAGGCATTGGACATAGACACAGCTTTTAAACATCGATAGTCGGTGCACAGTCGCAACCCCCCATCCTTCTTCTTCCGGAAGAGGACAGGGGCAGCAAGAGGGGAAGATGCTGGACAGATGAACCCTCGAGCAAGGTTTTTATCAATGAACCTGCGTAGTTCCTCCTTTTCAGCTGGGCTCATAGAGTACAGCTTCCCTTTGGGCATTTTGTGCCCTGGCAAAATTTCTATCACAGAGTCTGATTTGGGGGGGGGGGCTCGTCTGCCTCCTCTTCAAACACTCTAGTCACGTCTCTATACTCAAGGGGGATGAGATCGAGCTCTCCTTGAGCCAAACAAACCTGCTCCGAAACGGGGGTTGGCACCTCCCCCCACTCAGAATTCCACCTATGATTCTTGCAGCAGGGATCTGGGAAGTGTAGGGGGAGCGGTGGCACAGTGAGTCCAAAGAAGTCAGAAGCCAGAGAGTCAGAGGTCCAAGGTGTAGATCAGGAACGGAGTCATACGCACCGAGGTCAGGAGCCGAGAAGTCAAGATGAGGAGCAGGAACACGGGTGGTGAGGTGCAGAGCTTCGTCCAAAATGACTACTTGCCAGCACAACTAGTTGGCATGAGTATGAGAGCTAAATAGCCCATCAGGCTGTTGGCAATTAGTGTGCCCTGATTGTGTCTAGGGATGTGCATTTCGGAATCCCGAACCGAAAAAAACCCGAATTTTTTTTCAGGTTTTTTTTTTGCTTTCGGGATCCCGAAATGGCCATTCCAATGCTTTTCCGATATCCGGAAAAAAGCCGAAAAAATTGGGGGGGGGGTTCGGCATTGCCGAAAAATGGCTTCCTGCGTTTTAAAGTTTAAAGGGCGGCAGGGAAATCCTGTTTTCCTGCCATTTTCTCCTCTTTCCCACCTCTTGCTCCTGTTTTCAGGAGGGGGGGAAGAGGGGAACTAGACAGCCAATCACTGCAATGCATTTGCAAAATGCATTGCAGTTTGCAAAACTTTGTAACTTTTTTGCAGGGCTGTTGTGCTGCACTAACTTGCTCTTTACCCAGGGAAGGAGCACTAGTGGCCAATAGGGTTTTTTGGCATCTGATCTCTGGCCAATCACAGAAGGTGTTTCTTTTTGAAATCTTCTGTGTATGGCCAGAGAGCATAAAAGGAGCCAGTCTCCCAGGCTGACTCCATTGTTGTTCCTGGTTCCTGCTGCTGACTGTTGGACAAGAGAGAGGGATTGTTGGCTAGCCTTGGACTGGTTGGCAATTTCTGCTGCCCCTGCTGCAGTGCTGCTGCTCCTGACTCCTGAACCCCTTTTCCTGGCCTGGTTTGGAATATATTGGGCACTTCTTTTAAAAATTTTATTTGTTTTAGTGATTGGGCCTGGGGTTGTTAGTGGTGTGATGAAGGTTGTTGGGGGTCGGTAGGCCTAGGGCCTCAGGCCTCTTTCTGGGTTTTATTTGAGGAGGGAGGGTTCCTGTTCTCGTGTTCCTTTTTAAAATTGTTTTTAACTGTTATTCATTTGTTTATAGGCTTGCCTTGTTGTTTTGGGGGGGGTTCTCTGACTTCTTTCTCCATTTGTGACTATTTATTATTTCTATTTGGCCTGCAGCTTCTCCTGGGGGGGGAGCCTCTTTTGCTTTTGGTTGAGACTCAGTTTTGTTGTGGTTCTTCTCTGTTGCTTGCTTCCTTATCTTTTCACAGTTTATTTTGGTGAAGTTTTTTGTTCAGGGCTTCTGGAGTTTTTTGGGGGGAGAGGGTTCTGCTTGGGGCCTAGGTCTTTGTTTGTTGGTGTGCCTTTGGTTCTTCTTATTGGGTCTCCTTTTTGCAAGTAAGATTTTTTAAAGGTCTGTCTGTGGGGTTTTTTTTTTTGCTTGGTCTTTCTT
>NW_015160913.1:151081-158264 GCF_001447785.1 Gekko japonicus
GGCGGCGCCACGTGGACCAATTAAGAAAGCGTTGGGCCAAGGACAGCGCTGACTCTCCGGCTGGGTCCTCAGAATTAGTTATTCAACCTCCCGCAATGGAGGAAAACGAGGAGTTGGCAGGTATTACGGGGCAATTCCCTGAGTCTGAAACAACAGACCCGGCCGTACAAGCGCCTGATTCAGGGTCTGTGGAGCCACAGTTGGAAGCCCCGCCAACTGAACCTATTGTACTTAGAAGGTCACAGCGTACACACAGACCTCCTGCATATTTGGCTGACTATGAGTGCAGCAATCTGTTTGAGTCTGCCTGACCGGCATCGGATATATGTTTGAATGTAAATATGACTGTAAATGCGTGTCTTAACTTAGGGGGGAGGAATTGTTATGTACTGACAACATAACATGAATCGCTCAATACACTTCCTATGACCATGTTGAGCTTCGAGCCGGCCAAGGCTCCGTCAGTGCGAACATTCTATTGGTCGCTTCAAAACAGCGACCAATCACAGAAGAGCTGTTCCCTGAGCGGGAAGGACACTGATTCGCCTTTATCTATGCAATCTGATTGGTTGTTATGTAAATAGTAGGCGTGGCTATATTAGCCCGGTATGTTTAAAAGGAGCCCAGCTCCAATGTTAAGTTGTTCTGATTCCTAAATGCGTTTGTGTGCTTGTTCGAATAAAGCTGAATCACTTGCTGAAATCACTCTACGGGTCTTTGTTAGCGCGATCTAACAGGGACTGTTGCTTTTTCTGTTCTGCCTTTTAGCAGGTTTTGTTTGGGCTTTCTTAGGCATAGGGGAGGACTGTGCTGTGTGTGCTTCTGGTTTAGCTGTGTGTTAAATAGGCTTTTAAAAAAGGATACAGGTTCAATACTCAGTATTGAACCTCAGTATAGGGCTTGCTTTAGCTGTTCTACCTAACTAGGCCAGTGGTAGGAGAACAACAAACAGAGGCAGGTTTGTCTTCACATTAAAAAAAAGGTTTAAGTAGCATTTAATTATTTAAAAAGTAGTGAGCTTAGCTGTGCTGTTTGTGCTCTGACTGACCTTTGGTGAAGCCAGGCACTTTGCCCCCCTGTCAGCAAGCTGCTAATGTTTTGTTTTCATTCTGTATATGTGTGTACGCTTGCCTCTTTCACTGTAGTATCGTAGATGCGCATGTCTATGTAGTGAGCTTAGCTGTGCTGTTTGTGCTCTGACTGACCTTTGGTGAAGCCAGGCACTTTGCCCCCCTGTCAGCAAGCTGCTAATGTTTTGTTTTCATTCTGTATATGTGTGTACGCTTGCCTCTTTCACTGTAGTATCGTAGATGCGCATGTCTATGTAGCTCGCCGAAACAATTATCTAGCTCAAGGCCACAGGTGGATGCAAGAGCTTGTTAGTGTAGAGAACCTCTCACTAAACACCGTGAGAAGAAGATAATGTGAAAGGCTTGAGACCATTGGTTCTCAGGCCCTAGGGCGTGCGCGGGAACCCCCGTAATTGGCCTGTAGTTGTTTGAATGGTTATTATATGTTTTGCCATTGCTGTTACCCCTCATTCTGAACAGTGATCCTGTTATGCACCTTCAGCTCTAATAAAGTTACCTTTTCTTCAAAAGCATGCTTATTAAGATGCGAGGAGGAGTCTGACATTCTGTTCAGAATCCCTCTTTCTCTATCTCAGCAAATCTATCGATATCGATATGAGTGATGGAGAGGAGAAACCTAGACCGGATGAGAAGGACCCGGCAGGTCCAGATCTGGGAAATGTCCCAGTGACCACAGCGGAAGTGCCGGTGACCGTGGCAGAGGTGCCAGTGACAACGGTATCGGGAGGGGGAGCAGTCCCAAAGAGATGCACGGTGTTCATGTTTCTGACCCCCCAAGGACCAAAGTACCGCCAGGATGACCGCTCCTACTGAAGAAGGATATGCTGTATGACCTTTTCCCTGAAGTGTTTGGAGACGGGTTGGGGAGGTACAAGGGCCCCCCGGTTGCATTTGAATTAGACCCATCCGTAAAACCGATTAGATTAAAGTATCGAAAGGTGCCCATTCCCTTACTTATCCCCATCCCCAAAATCAAATCCAGTGTGTCAGCACACCTGCCATCATACAGCCTGCACCACTGGCAACTACCCCGGTGCCAGAGCCCTGCTGCTCCCAGTGAGAATGTGAGGCCCCGCTACCTAGAGGACTACAATTTGCTGACCAAGGACTGGACTTAGTGGTGAGGGGTGTTATGGCTGGACATGTGCAATCTTCCATTCAGGCTTAACTGCTGCAGGTGCTAGTAGCCAGCATAAGGAGGCATGCCTGGACTTGTCTGGCAGGCCACCTAGATGGAGAGTGGGGAGACATGTCTGGGCTTGTCTGGGCAGGCCGCATAGTTGGAGCTTGAAGCCCCAGAACAAAGGCAGGCAGGATCCTGGAACCTGCCTGTGGATTGGCCCCTAAGGGAGCCTGGAGGCCATTTGAACTCACCAGTTGCATGGGGGCTGGGAGTGGCTTAGGTGTATATCGTTAGGGCAGTTACCCCATGTAAAGCATTCCTGTCGAGATGCAATAAAGTGCTGCTTGCTGAAATCACTCTGCCTTCGCCTCTGCCGTGTTAAACCCACTATTTAACAATCACTATCTCATATTAAGGACAAACTTCTTCAGATTCTTTCTCCATGGTTGGGGACAGACGCTGATGCTGGGCGAGAGGATTTCCCAATGATACCCACTGGAATGTGGAGTGCCACAGGGGGTGATCCTCTTGCCAATGTTATTTAACATCTACATGCGCCCCCTCGCCCAGTTAGTCTGGAGTCATGGGCTGGGTTGCTATCAATATGCAGATGACACCTAGCTGTACCTGTTACTGGATGGCCATCCAACCTCCACCCCTGATAATATGGCCAAGGCTCTGGAGGCTGTGGCCGGATGGTTGCGGCAGAGTCGGTTGAAGCTTAACCCATTGAAGATGGAGGTCCTGTTCTTGAGGGAGGGGAGGGGATATGGGTATTAGGCTCTCCATTCTAGAAGGGACACCCCTGGTGCTGTCCCAGAAAGTGAGGAGCCTGGGAGTAACACTGGATGCCTCTCTTTCCATGGAGGCCCAGGTTACAACAGTTGCCCGGTCTGCCTTCTTCCATCTTCGGCAGATTAGTTTACTGAGACCCTATCTCTCCCCACAAGACTTGGCTACAGTGATCCATGCAATAGTCACTTCCAGGCTTGATTACTGCAATTCACTCTATGCCAGTTGACCCAGAAATTACAGCTGGTGCAGAATGCAGCAGCACACCTGCTAACGGTGATGCCTGTGCGGGCTCACATTCGGCAGATGCTCTGCCAATTGCATTGGTTACTGGCTGAAATCTGGATACACTTCAAGGTGTTGGTAATAACCTTTAAACCTTACATGACCTGGGACCAACATACCTGAGGGACTGCCTTTCCCCGTATATGCCCCGAAGAGTGCTATGCTCCATGGATCAACATCTCCTAGTGGTCCCTAGCCCAAAAGCCTTGACCAAGGCCAGGGCTTTTTCTGCCCTGCCCCCTGCCTGGTGGAACATGCTCTTCACTGAGATCAGGGCCCTGTGGGATCTTCTTCAATTCCTCAGGGCCTGCAAGATGGAGCTGTTATGCCAGGCCTTTGGCTGAGGCAGAGGATGCCCAATGTATGGCCTCCCTGAGGTTCTTGTCACCCATTTAACAACTGCTGGCCATTATTTACATCTTAGGTAGGGTAGAGACTTCGGCAGGGTACAATGTCATAGAGTTTACTCTCCAAAGCAGCTCTTTTCTCCATGGGAACTGATCTTGGTCACCTGGACATTAATTGTAATAGTGGGAGATTTCCAGGTTTAAGACAAAACAAAACGCAAACCTCTGTCAGGCACTTGCCCTATTTATTCCAACCCTATCATAAAGTAGGGGTAGGGAACCTGCTTCAAATGGCAGAATTCAGGGTTACTGAAGTACAAGCAGTCTGTCAATTATTTTACTTCTCACGCGCACAGACCCCCCCACACACATTTTCCTCCAGAGGATAGAATTTAGATTTTATGCCTCAGGCACAGAACTGTCTTCAGGCCAGAACTGACTATCCCCATGTACTCTCAGTTCAAGAATGGCTGTAACCCTCATTTTCAACAAATGTTATGTATATAAAAAGGACAGGACTTTTTGCCCACGAAAGAACATGCCAGAAGTCTTATCCCAATTTACTGAGAGTTGCCACAAGCCTCATCCCAGTTCCCAGGGCTGGCACTGGTCTTCTCATTAACCCCACAGCTGGCCCTCCCC
Organism: Gekko japonicus; assembly: GCF_001447785.1. Taxonomy (NCBI): domain Eukaryota; kingdom Metazoa; phylum Chordata; class Lepidosauria; order Squamata; family Gekkonidae; genus Gekko; species Gekko japonicus. Next base: position 155,362 of record NW_015160913.1, read on the forward strand.
AAGGCAGTCCTGCCCTTCATCAGCCCCTCTCTCTTGTCAGAAATAGCCATTGTTCAAAGGTACAGATCTGCCTGGCTGAAGCAGAAGCCTTTGACACAGGGGGAATTTGGGTGCTTTTTCAGCAGACTGAGGAATGGCTTTTACAACTCCTATTAAAAGGATGGCACTGAATTGCATGTTTTTAAAGGGAAAATGGCAAAAGACTGACAAATGGGAAGCCACCAGAAGATCTGAATCAGCTGTGTTGCACCATGTTGCACCAGTAGAATGATGCCAAGTTGTTTTGTTTTGGTTTTTTTCCAGTGAGGCAAAGAAGGATACAAAAGGGGTGAGTGGGGCTCCTGTAGCTTTCTATGGGACCTGTTAGGTCTTCTTAGGGTTGAGCTCCTGCTAGTCTCTTGACATTTAGGGTCTTTGCTGCTAAACAAAGGAGGCAAAAGTCATTTTTCTCCATTTCATTTCCTCCCACTTATTTTTGCACATGGGTGACCCAGAAGTATATCAGTGCATGCAAAATGCTGGCTCATACACCCACACATTTCAAAAGGTTCTGCATCCAAAGCTAAACAGAACTCTAGTGGCATCATACAGGCTAAGACATTTTTTCCAACAGTGAGCCTTCATGAGTGAGAGCTCACTTCATCTGCAAGCTGCCACTGTCCTGATCTCATTGTTGTCAGAGGCTTTTTAAGATGTGAGGATAGCCATGGTCTCTCATCAGTGTTCAAGCCCTACACAAGCTTGGCTGGTGCAATGGCTCAGTCCAGACATCATCATGCCAAATTACAATGTCAGTTACACTAGGATTGGGCACCGTATTTATTTGTTTATTTATTTAGATTTATTTACTGTCCTCCCCAGGTGGGCTAAGGGCAGTGTACAGCAATTAAATGATACACTTAAAATATTCTTAAAATAACAATTTACATATAAATATCATAAAATACTATGTAACCATAAAATGATCAGATGACCAATTCAACTCAGGCCGTTGATTGGCCAGAAAAGTTGGGCCAGAAGAACTAAGGCCAGAGAAGCTGGGGGGGAGGGGGACGTTCACTGCCCCAACCAAATGCCTGGCGGAAGAGCTCCATCTCGCAGGCCCTGCAGAACTGTGATAGGTCTCACAGGGCCCTGATCTCACACGGGAGCTAATTCCACCAGGCAGGGGCCAGGGCTGAAAAAGCCAGGAACCACTAACAGATGTTGATTTGTGGACCTCAGTGCCCTCCAGGACTCATATGTGGAGAGGCGGTCTCACAAGTATGCTGGCCCTTGGCCGTATAGGGCTCTAAAGGTAAGCATCAGCACCTTGAAGCGGATCCATAATTCAGTAGGCAGCCAGTGCAGTTCATGCACAACCGGATGGATATGAGCCCGCACAGGCATTGCCGTCAACACCCTCACTGCTGCATTCTGCACTAGCTGCAACTTCCAGAGCAAAGCCAAGGGCAGCCCTACGTAGAGAGAGTTACAATACATTTCAGAGTATTCTGAATTGACAAAAGATGCTTTATGATCAGCTAGAAAACCAAGTCGTGGGGAAAGTGGGTTGGATCCTTCAATTCCCATGTACTAAGTGAAGGGCCTTGGTTTGACAGAAGGCAGCTTGCTCCATTGGAGGAGGTCTCCTCACTTACCAGAAGAGAATGGTTAGATTTCGTCTCATTGGTGGAAGACAGCAAACCAAGGTTGGTGCTAACTAGGGTTTGGTGCAATGTCTAAACTGAAAAACCATGGTTTTGTCACTGTTACATCATGGAGATGGCAGCAAACTTATGAACATCTGAATCCTGAGAGGACAGAAGAAGACATCAAAGAAGAAGTTCTAAACCACAGCTAAGTTGTTACATGTTTAAGTGATTCAAACCATGGTTTGAGTTCTGAACTATTATTCCTGTCAGCCATAATTGGTTTGGGTTACATTTGTACATTGCTGGATTTTTATATTTGTTGCTCTATAGCAATCATTCACAACTCTGTTTTCCTGCGTGAACAAGCCAATTTGCTTGACAGTGCTGTTTCGGTGCTACTTCGCCAGGACACTGCCCATCCAGTCCAGTGAACCCTGACTCTGCCAGCAACTACAGTGGTGATGTGGATCCCACAGGTCCCCACACTCACCTGGGATGGGGCATGGGGACAGTAGTTCAAAGAGGCCAAAGAGGCCTGGAGCTGGGCCACCGTTGGACTAGGCCAGTGGTGGGCAAACTCATTAGTCAAGAGAGCCAAATATCAGCAGTACAATGATTAAAATTTATTTTGAGAGCCGAATTTTTTAAACTTAAACTATACATGTAGGTACATTGTTATTAACTTAATTAGGGTACTCCTAAACTGGCCTTTGCTAAAAATGTCCTCAATCTGATTGAGGTACATTGAGGTACATTCGCTGAGGTCGACCCCTTCCAACTCTCCCATCCACACTTGTACATTGTAGTATCTCACACTTATTGACTGGCACCTTAAACCTCACAAGCGTTGGGGGCACCCCGACCAAACAGCTTACCTTCCCCAGCTGCCAAACAGAAGCCGGAGGGCTCATGTGGAGGAGGAGGAAGCAGAAGGCGTCCCCCTCCTCTGTTAAGTTTTGGAGAAGAGCTCAAGGGGATCACCTCAAGGGGAACAGGGAAGAGAAAAGGCTGGTTTTCTTCTCCCCCCCCCCAAGAATGCTTAGATGTGTGTGTGTGTCTGTGTCTCTGTGTGTGTGTGTGTGCGTATGGGAGGGGAGGGAGGGGAGCGAGTGCTCGTTTTGCTAATTACACCGCAAGCTGGAGAGTCAGCTGCTCTGACTTCACTGAGATGGAAATGCTACCTCCAGCTCTGCCCCTTTTAATGCCACATGTTACTTCAAATCTAGCTACCAGCCAACCACAGCTTGCAGCCTTTTAAAGTTCCAGCAA
>NW_015160913.1:158838-176308 GCF_001447785.1 Gekko japonicus
CCCCCCCCCAGATGTGCCCCCCCCCGGGGGGCGGCCAGGCCGTTTCTTGTTGCTGGCAACCGAGCCGCAGCCATGCTCCCTGTGTGTGTTGTGAAGCAGGTTGTTAGCCAGGGCGCTTTCGCGATACTTTCCCTCCTGTATTCCAGAAGTGTGATGTTGCCTGTGAGTGTGTGTGTGCGTGTGTGCAAAAAAAATTTCTTCATTGCGCCCTGCTTGGCGCACGCAAGCAATAGCCAGTCCCAGCTCTCTGGGTGCGGAGATCGAGCTGACGCCTCTGCAGCCGGTGCTCGACTGGCGGTGGCTGCTTTGCAACCAAAAAAGCCCAGCCAACCCACCCCAGCCCCCCCACCCCAGTCTGCCAGGGCTTCTGTTCTGGGCAGCGGCAGCAGCTGCCGGGGCTGCTGTGCCCTCGGCTGCTTCTTTTGCATTTGCAAATCCTTTTCTCCCCCCTCCCTCCCTCCCTTCCCCGTCCCGATCCCAACTCTGTGGTGGCGGCCTCGGCTGCTGCAGGGGCTGGCAGGAGGAGAGAGGGGAAGGCGAAGCCGGGCGTGCGAAGCCGGGTGTTTTTCGCTGCCGCTTCCAACAGCGCGAGGAGCCCGAGCGAGGTTTTGGAAAGTCAGCCCGGGGCACTCGATCGGTGCAAAGGTTTCCTTGCAAACAGGTGGAAGGAGAGGACGGGGTGGGGGAAGGGAGCAACAATGCGTGCATCTTGCAAAAAAATATTTTTTTTTGCATGGGAGCCGATGAGCCACTTTTTACAAAGAATAAGAAAACCCAGCACGCTCTGGCCTGATCCAAGGCCTGGCCAGGAGTGCAGGGGAGGGAGGCTGTCAGTGACCACGGGGAAAGAGCCACACTTAAAGGGCCAAAGAGCCGCAGGTGGCTCGGGAGCCGCAGTTTGCCGACCACCGGACTAGGCAAAGAGGGGTGAGCAGTCTGCCTCCTCCTCCTGAGTCAGCAAAACACCTGCTCGGCGTGATACCAGCAGGGCCACCTGCGCCCGGCCCCGTCTGAGAGGTTGCTGCCTAGGCATTGCTAGCCATGTGACCACCCTGGTGGCTGAAGAAACAAGGGAAACAGGGTGGGGAAAGCATTCTCGGGCCCCCAGTTCCTCCAAAACCTTGCCGAGACACCCAAGCCCAGCTGCCTGGAACAGTATCTGGGCTTAAGAAGAGGGGTGGGACTACAGGGGGAGAGGCCGGGGGCTAAACTGGAGGAAGGAGCTGGGAGTGGGGAGGGGAATATAAGCAGGGAAGCCAGATGGTCAAGGAGGATTCCCCAGGTGATCCATGCCATCGCACACCAGAGAGAGGGAAGTGACAGGAGCATATGTTGGGCAGGTGGAGGGTGGTGACGTAACCTCCTCCCCTGCCTCTCCATTATCTGAGACCTCTGGAACACCTTGAGGAGGAGGGATGGGGAAGGGAACAACCCAAGGTGACAATGGTGACCCTAGGTGACAATGGCGTCCAGCAACGAGGACAAGGGGGTGGAGGCATATTTTGACAAGTACAATGAACAGGAAATATCCAAGAATGTCCAAATTTTGTACAAGGGTGGAGCCAGACATCATGCTGAACATCAGGGTACTGCAGAAAATGGCAGTCCCTGTGCTCTCTCCATAACATTTAGGCAGTTTTAACCATGAGATTTCCTTAGGTTGTCCACCCCCTCCAGTTAATCATATAAAAAGAGGGTAGGGAAGTCATACTGTTAGAGAATGATATTTTGCTTTATGAACTATATTTATTGCGACACACAATGGACTGTGCACGCACACACATAGGCTCAGAGAACTGTACATTTTAAGTCACCTGTTGTGATGCAACACATAGAAGGTGCCTGCACAAGCCTTACACGTCAGTGAAGAATCACAAACCTCCATTATTGTGAGCAGTAAGAAACAACAACTTGAGCTGAGACAGCCCTCATTGCAGAATTATTTGTGGTCACGTACGACACATCACTGCTTTTTTTTTCCTGCATTGGTATTTCCTGCAAAATGGACATTTGGTTCACAATGAGAATGGCCAGCTTCATCAACACTACAATGGACCATCCTGACGCCAAGGTTTTCACACCTGCCCAGATGCCCTTTGTTGAATAAGGTATTAGATTTCAATATTGGCCACTCCTGTTAGGTAACCACCCCTCCCTACGTGCAACCAACAGGATTGTTTTTGGGATGGACTAACAGGTAGGTGGATCCACAGGTTGGAACAGTTACCTCCCACCTAATGGATCCCCTATAAAAGGAAAGGACCATTCACCTGGCCCTTCCTAGCTAGTAACCCCTGCAACAACCCCTGTCTGCTTTTTACTCCTCTTAAGTCCCACTTGCTATCCCCAAACCCTTGCCTCTACTTTGATCTCTTGATCTGCAGTCAAGAGACCCACACGTTCTGGCTGGTTCTAGTCGTGTGTGTATTCCCTTAGTTTACATTTCTTCCCATCCATTCTTCATTGGAACAACCAAAGCTGCAAAGACAGATAAGTATTGCCCATCATCACCCTACTTGCTAATGCAATTGTGCTTATTTTAATACTGTATTTCTAAGGAACTGGATTGAATGTGTGAGTGCATCAGTATTGTTTGTATGTGATATATTTTCTTAAGTAAAAGACATTTATTTTAACAGCAACAGCCTCGTCCTTCTCTGGTAACCCTTGGTGGGAACAGGACCTTGGTATAGTTGGCAAGGACCCATTTATAAATTGCCAATTGCTGTAAATAAAGCAATTTGGCTAACAATATGACATGAAGACAAAATACAGGTCCACCTAAAATGTAGAGGGAGAGAATAAGACACAGGGCTGCCATTTTCAAGAGCAACCACGTGTCAGGATCATATCTAGTTTCACTCTAGAATCCAGACCTTTGGAGGTTAGGATTAACTATTACCTCATGTACACTTGGAACACATGCATACCATCAAGATTCTCTTCAAAGGATCTGGTCTGGAGTGTGCTGATCTTATTCACTCTTGGTATAGTATTCTTCCTGCAATCAGCCTAATTTATGGCACCTTTGATAAACATTATAGTTTCACTTGAGAGTTCTAGAGGCATCTGCAAGCCAAGGGCTTCTGAATCCAAAGCAGAGGGTGACAAAAAAAAAACCCGTGAAATGTGTTTCACTCACCTTGAGGAATTTGACACCTGATATTAAACTACATTCAAACAGTATTGTATAAACAGGCTATGTTTCCCAGCCCTGGCCTTTTGTAAATTTAATTTGTAATTCTGCTCAATGCTACTGAGTAATAGGTGCAATCAGCACCACAGCAGTTGCAATATAAAGACTTTTGATGAAGTCTCTCTTACCCAGCCATGGGTATTCTTCTAATGTCACACTTTTGGCTCATAGAGTATCTATTATAGCTTCCAGTGAAATAACTGCACTTGACACTATCATAATAACATACAACATCCATATGATAAAAACAAAACAGGATAAAGCCGAACAATATACAATGAGATATATGAATCAACAGCTTAATTTGATAGAAGAATATCAATGTCAGAACAACAAACTGAGAGCACTTTAAAAATGTGATTACTGAGATTGATTAATAAAATGTGTGTCTACTGAGATTCAGCATTGTGAGACTGCCTGTGTATACTATACACTGATGGGGCTACTTGACTTGGTTGGGAATTTATGTTGCTCGAGTGTGATATGCTTTCTTTGTTCATAGGTGTAACCAGGATGCAAAAATCAGGTTGCTTGGGAGTAGATTATTCTCTGCCATATATTGAAGGTAGGGAAACCAGATCCGTATGACGTTGGACTGTGTTGTGTGAAGATTTGTTTGAGCTGTGTACAAGGAGTCACTGATTTTGTCCATAAGGAATTGTTCCCACACTTTATTTCTCCAATCATCTATATTTGGTGGTTTGGGTGACTTCCAAGTGGCTGCAGTCATAGTTTTGGCTGCCATAAGTAAGTACGATGTTAACTGTTGGAATGGTTCTTCGTCTTTATCACAGTCTCTAAGGTGTAGTAGAATGACTTTAGGTGTGACTGGGATGTTCTGTCAAGTTATTTTTGTTGCTTCAGAGACTATCTGCTCCCAAAAGTTCCATATGTGAGGGCAATTCATGTAGTCACCCACCTCTCCACATTTTTTCCAGCATAACGGTGAGTATTCATTATTTATGTGGTGTAGGTGGCTAGGAGTGTAGTACCAGCGAGAGACCAGTTTGAAAAATTGCATCCTTATTTTGAAAAATTTTGATTTGTTGGCTTTAGATGACCAGATCAAAGACCACTGCTGTTCCAATAGTTCGATTTTGAGATCTCGTTGCCACGCAGACTGGAATGCCATTTTCGTTGTTCTGTTAAAATCTATTTAAAAAATTTATAGTTTTGAAAGATGTTTTGAAAATTCTGAGTGGGTTTCCAGAAGCATCTCAATTTTCATTTTTGGTCTTTTGAAGACTTCTTTACTTGATAGATATTCTATAAGGCTTCGTAATTGATAGTATCTGAGCCATGAGATTCTTTTGCCAATTTGTTCCTTGAAGTTTGTCTTGTCCAGGATCTTTCCTTTTCTAATCAGGTCTTGAAGATGATTAAAGCCCGCTTCTGTCCAGTCTAAGAATGCTCCCGGTTCCCGGCCTGGTGGGAACCATCCCTGATGAGTGAACAGTAATAGTGGTGAAATAGATGGGGCCAGATGTTGTCTTCTTCTATCCCAGATCTGTATTGTGTGTGTCAGATAAGGGTTGTCAATCATTTGTTTGGGTCTCTGCTTTTTGGGACACCATAATATTTCTTGTAATGTAAGTGGCACCACACTACTTTGTTCCATAGCCATCCAGTTAGTTAAGGGTGTACCATGCATCATCTGTAGCGCATTGGAAAGAGCTGTGGCTTGATTTTAGATCGGGTGAATTAAGACCCCCTTTAAGGGCAGGTCGGGATAAGATGCGGCGGTCAAATCTAGCTTTTTTGAAAGCCCAAACAAATGTAGACAACGTATCTTGCCATGGTTTAAGGTCAGCGTCTGATATGTTGATGGGCAGAGCCCTGAAGAGGAACAGAAAACCTGGAAAGATGAAACTTTGAATCAGGTGTATCCTATCTGGGAGTGTAAGAGTGAGGTCATTCCATTCTTTAAGCCGTTGTTGGGTATCCTTATGTAATTTATGGAAATTGCATGCCGTTAGATTTTTGAGGTTCAGTGGGATTTGGACCCCAAGATGTCTCCATGATGATTGTACCAAGGAGAAATGAAAATCTCGCAGTAAAGCTTCTTTTCACATCTGCCTGTATGGATATGGGGTAGATTTCCCACTTTTGTGTATTGACCCGGAGGCCCGAGACTTTCTCAAAACTATCTAAAATTCGGCAGATGACCGGTAGAGATTTTTGCGGGTTGGAGACGTAGAGTGTAAGGTCGTCTGCATATACCATAATCTTGTGCTCTGTGCCATCGATCTTCAGACCTGAGAATTCTTTTTCTTTGTGAAGCTCCTCTGCCAGTGTGTCAGTAAACTGCCATTTGTATTCTGGGTATGCTCTGTGTAAACCTGCCTAATGTATGATGGAGGGGATTAGCCTGCATTTCTCTGTTCTCATCCTCCCTGTGCGCTTTGATTCTTATTTTGACCTTGGAATGTTTTGCCACCTTTGTAGTAGATAAGACTGTGAGAACTGTTGATGGGGCTGTTCCCAATCTGGCTGGTGTGAACCAAATGGCTGAAGACTATCTCCCGCCTTGGTTTTCTCCCACTCTAATTCCTGCTTTATTCATTGGCTAACCCTTTTTTTTTGAACTGTCTATATCTGTACATGCTTGGCTTTGAGTTTCATTCCTGACAATGACCATGAAAGTGTATCAATAGTGACTTGTAATAAAGCAATCTATTCTTATGAATCGTTGTGGACTGCAACTGCTCTACTGAACCTGACATTTTGTCAGGAATATTGAACCTGACATTTTGTCAGGAATCTCGCATACCCCTTGACCCGTATCTCTCAGGCAAAGATGCGCGGAGACAAGGAGCCTGTCGTCTGGCGACTACTCACCAGAGGTGGAGGCTCACTGGGGGAGCCCAGCGTGGCAGCCATTTTGAAAGGTGGCAGAATGCGCTGGAACCAGTGGGTGAAGTAGTGGCTGAGCCCGACCCGAGCTGGAAGGAGTTTGTGGAAAGCTGGTTGGAGCTTCTGAAGCGAGACCAAGACATGGTTGTCCGAATGGTGGAGATGTCAGAACTCACAGCCAACAACGGAGTACACATTTCTTTAGAAAGGTTATACTTTTATTGAAGAGCCATAAATGCATTAACATAGCCACTGTTAAGAATAGCAGTTGCCTCTTGAACCTAATGAGATATAGGGCATTCGTATGCACCCCCCCACTGTGCTGGCCAATTAGGCACCCTCCCGCGCACGGCCGCCTGTACTTCTTGAGAGATAAGCATTTCAGCTCTAAGCAGAGAGAAAGGAATGTGAAAGCAATTTAAACAGACACTGAAAGAACATCCCAACCCCCATGGCAGCATAGCTGACAGGAGGACATGATGCGGTTGGTGCCCCAGATAGTGGCGGACGCCATGCACCAGGAGCTAATCCAATGGATAGTGGTGCCAGCTCCATCCCAACTGCCTGGACAGCCACTTGGGCTCCGGGGTCAGCCGTTCCCTGTTCCCCAGGCTCCCCCTGGTCTGGATGACAGGGGGGCAAGAGCTGTATCACCCGAAGGAGCCATTTGATGTGACATTTGATGGAGACACGGAAGCCCTCCCGTTGTTTGTGGTAAGGACTCTGAAAATCATGGCAAACTGGGGGCCCTGGTGTCCGAATGAAGAGGGCCAGGTGCACTATATTGTATCCTGGTTACGCGGTGGAGCGGCAGCATGGTATGTCAGCATCTACAACTGGGATGTCCAGGAGCTGAGGAGCGTGGATGATTTTATGCGGGTCTTGCAGGCACAATTCGAGGATCACAATGCGGGTGCCAAAGTCCAGGCATTCTTACACATGTTCCGACAGGGGACGAAGACTGTCCGGGAGTACTCAACTGAGTTCAGACTGCAGGCTGCCAAAATCCAGGGATGGTCTGATGATGGTCAAGCAGTATTGCACTGGTTTGGACCCAGAAATCCAGGAGACGGTTCTCCGGAGAGTGGACCCCGTGACGCTGATGGCTTGGATGCGAGAAGCTGAGGATGCGGAGTGTTGACTGAACACCCTCTGGCTCAATAGTGCTAGGACTGGAGAAAGACCTTTCCCCCCCCAGCATTGCAAAGCCACAGTAAAGACGGACGCCAGGAAGCGACGGGGCCCAACCTTGGTGGAGAAGGGGCCTAACAATGCAAAGTTTCAGCAAGCCCTACGAGCTGCCATTGAGGAGAGAGACGCGAATCCCAGCAGAGAGGATGCAGGTGAGCCGGTGGGAAATTGCCAGGTCCTGTTGTAAGTGGCGCAGAGCAGCAGGACCAAAGCCCAGAGGTGCCTAACCCGGTGAGCCATTCCCCCCTTGTTTTTTCTGACTGTGACAATCATGAACCCAGACATGAGGACCCACATTAGGGTCTGGGCCCTTATAGACTCAGGGTGTGGTCGGGACTTGATCAACCCTTCTCTAGTCATGGGGTTGGAAGCCCCGGTGGTGTGGCTAGCTGAGCCGCTGATTTTTACCCAGATGGATGGGTCTAGTATGAAGGAGCCCTGTAAGTTTGAGACTGTGCCATTGTGCGTGGGGGCAGGAGACCATTGGGAGAAACGGGCATTTGTGATCACTCCAACAGCCTGATTCCCGTTGGTACTGGGAAGTCCCTGGCTCCATGGACATGACCCATATATCCTCTGGGATGAAGGGAGAGTTCAATTTATTTCTCCGAGGTGCCAAAGTCATAAATGGGACAAGAATTGGGGTAAGCCCCCGGATGGTCAGGTGGTCCAAGCTTGCCTGGCCCAAGAGGAGGTGGAGGCCATTCCCCCAGAGTATCGGGACTTGGCACAGGTGTTCAAGGAGGAGGAAGATTATGAGTTACCCCCCGACATTTGGATTGTAGCATTGAACTGCAGCCAGGGCATAAACTGCCTAAAGGGAAATTGTATTTCATGAGCCCAAGTGAGAACTGCGCAAGTTCATTGATAAGAACTTGGCGAGAGGGTTCATCTGCCCAGCGTCCTCACTGTTTGTGGCTCCAGTGTTGTTTCAGAAGAAAGAGGATGGGGGGTTGTGGCTCTGCATAGATTACCAGGATCTAAATGCTGTTTCTTCGACTAATGCCTACCCGATGCAATTAATAAAGGATCTCTTAGCCGAGGCAGCTAAGGGAAAGATCTTTTCAAAGTTGGACCTCAGAGATGCGTGCATTAAGGAGGGGGATGAATACAAGATGGCATTCAATACCCTCCTAGGACAATTCGAGTATAAAGTCATGCCGTTCGGGCTCCAGGTGGCGCCCAGGGTTTTTATGAACTTGATTAATGAGGTCTTACACAAACATTTGTTTAAGGGAGCTCTGGTTTATCTAGATGATATCTTTCTGTACTCCCCAGGCAAGCCTTCCCATGTGAAACTGGTTTTATAGACGTTGCACAAGCACAAACTCTTTGCAAAGTTATCCAAATGTGAGTTTCACCAGACACAGATTGATTTCCTAGGGTACCGCATTTCACAGAAGGGACTGGAGATGGACCCGGGGAAAGTGAAAGATGTTTTGGGGTGGGAAGCCCCCCCACACCCACAGGCAACATCAATCCTTCCTTGGTTTCTTGAATTTTTACCGCAATTTTCTCCCCAACTTTGCCCACGTGAGGGCCTGACGCTACGAAACCGGGGGCTAAACTGATGTGGATGGTAGAATGCCAAGAGGCATTTGACCGACTAAAGGCTCTTTTCACTTTCAAGCCTGTGCTGGCCCATCCTGATGAAAATAAGAAATTTGTGGTCCATGTGGATGCGTCAGATGTCGCTATGGGGGGGCATCCTCCAAGAGGGGGAGGATGGACACCTCCATCCCCTTGTCTATGTTTCCCGCAAGTTCAATGACACTGAGGGCAATTGGTCTGTGTGGGACGAGGAAGCTGGTGCCATCTGGTTTGCTTTGTCTACGTGGTGCCATTGGTTGGAGGGGGCAAGGGTCCCATTCGAAGTGTGGACAGACCATAAAAACTTAGAGGTACTCTGAATGCCCAGAAACCTGAACACTAAACAACTGCGGGGGGCTGATTTTTCTCTAAGTTCCAATTCACCCTCCACCATTTCCCGGGGAAATCTAATTCCTTGGCTTACGCATTGTCCCACCTCCTTTAACATGACAGCCAGAGGGAGGAGGTACTGGACTCGATGTTCACACCCTCCCAGCTGGGAGGAGCAGTCACTATGCACAGTCAAAGCCATGCCTCCCCCCCTCCTAATTACGTCTCCCCTTGGGTGAGCAAATTTGCTTCTGCCTTCAATGACTCTGACCGGCAAGAACTTGAAAAGGAGGAGGGGGTGGAGCAATACAATGACGGCTGTTGGTATCGCGGCCATAAATAGTTAGTTCCAAAGATACTACAGGGAAAAATCATGGGAATAAGTTAGCGGGGCATTTTGGATTTGTGAAATTGCTGCATTTACTCCAATGCCAGTTTTGGTGGCCGGGCATGAGAAAGGACTTGTCATTTTTTGTGCAGTCATGCTAAGCATGTATCATGTGAAAACCTCAGCCTGGTAAACCGCCAGGACTATTAAAGCCTTTGCCCACTCCTGGATGACTGTGGGAAGTTATCTCAATGGATTTTATAACTAACCTGCCCCCTAGTCAAAACATGTCGGTAATTTGGGTGGTTGTGGATTTGTTTTCCAAACAGGCTCATTTTATCCTGTTTGGGGGGTTGCCCACATCTAAGAACTTGGCCAAAGCGTTCATCCAGCACATTTTCAGACTCCACACTTTGCCGAGCAAGATTGTCTCTGACCGCGGTTCTCAATTCATTTCTAAGTTCTGGGAGGAATTGATGGGGTTGATGGAGATTGAGAGGGGCCTCAGTAGTGCGTATCATCCAGTGACTGGCCTCATCAAGTATCATTTTTTTTACCCTCCAGTCTGTGAGTTGAATCATAACGTCTCTGGGGCCCTTTCTTCTGGGGTGTTTTGGTGCACCAAGATGGAAAGCTTTTAAAATGGTGGGTGCTTTCTCCAGGCTCCATTTGAAGATAGATGCTAGCCAAGCTGACAAGAAAATAATTAAATCATTACTTCCTCCGCTTCTTCCGGCAGACCTCTCAGTTTCAAATTCAGTTGTCTGACTTGGGATTCTAGTACAAGCAGTCTGTCATTATAAGAGGAATCTCTCACATATAACTCACGAACATCTTCTTTAAGACAAAGACCTAAGTTGAGTGCCAACTCTGCAGTTTGTGAGGTCTTGTTTAGTGAGGATTGTATTTCCTCCAACTGCTCTCTCACCAGTTGGATCGTGATGTGGAGTTGCTCTGTGATCCTGTGATCCATGTTTTCCAGCAAGCTCGGTCAATCAGCCATCCGTTTGTTTAGTTCTTGTTTCTGTACTGTGGTCTGATTTCCTGCCTTTTTTATGGCTCTGCTCTCCTCTCCACCACAGTGTTTTTGCTTCTTTCTGCAAGGGGAGGGCTTGTGATGGTCTGGGAGTCGTTCTAGCATTATTGGATGGACTTCCGTTGTGTTTGCCCATATTTTGAAATTGAACAGTTGCGTAGAATTAGTTGTATGTTAGGCAGGAGGTAGACAGGAGACGGAGCTTGAAGTTTAGGCGGCTGCCATCTACCTTGGCGTCGCCACGCCCCCCAGACACTATTTCTGTGTGGTGTACAACAACAGAGTAAATGAATATCTATTTCCAAGAGACTGATTGCTGCCTGATACCCAAACTACACATTAAGAGTTGAGGGTGGGACTGCATCCGTACTGATGGGCTACATGCACAGTTCCCCAGCACAGCAAATAGCAACTATCTGAAGTCCATTCTCATCAGGAAAACTGTGCTGAGGGGAGGCTGAATCCCCTTGTCCTCCTGTAGTATGATTCCAAGCTGAAGTAGGGCTCCGGAAACATAGAAAATCAAGTCCTCACCACTCCTGACATCTGATTCATCTGGCGTCAAATTCTGGTTGGGGAAACGTCCACCATATGTTATGATTCTGGGAGAAATGAGGGGAAGGGGGGCAGAGACAGGCTGGCTTCAGGCCAGTGGGTAATATTACTTCCAGCAACCCCCCCAGAAATTACATTGTTACCTCAGGGGCTGCACTTTAGGATTCACCCAAAACTCTATGGATAAACCACCACAAGTAAGACCCCATTTCCTCCTCTTTTTCTCCCACCGGCCTTGGAAGTGCTGGTAGGTCTCCTGCTAAGTGGTACACTGTATATACGTGTACATTATATATATCCATTTTAAAAATCAATATCCATTGCACCACAAATATGACTGTAGTTCAACTGCATAACACAGCAGCTAAAATCAGCATACCATCAATAAAAAGGTAAAGGTTCCCTTGCTCGAAAGCCAGTCGAATCCGACTCTAGGGTTGCGGTGCTCATCTCCGTTACAAAGCCGAAGAGCCAGCGCTGTCCGAAGACGTTTCCGTGGTCATGTGGCCGGCATGACTAAACACCAAGGCGCACGGAACGCTGTTACCTTCCCACTGAAGTGGTACCTATTTATCTACTTGCAATTTCTTGCTTTCGAACTGCTAGGTTGGCAGGAGCTGGAACTAGAGACAGGAGCTCACCCTGTCTTGCGGCACCCGGGTCTTGAACCGCTGAACTACTGACCTTCCACAGCCTGCAGTTCAGCGTCTTAACCACTTGAGCCACCGCAGCTCCATATACCATCAATAAAAACCTCCAAATTCACTCCAATGCTGCCTGAAGTTTTGGTAAACAAAAGAAGTTTTCAGTTGGCTTCTTCATGATAATAAATGGAGTAGATGTGTAAAGAACATGCCTGGAAAGTGAATGTTACACAGAGGGAGTGTTGCCACGACACAGAAGGTCCCCCTCCTAGGTAACCACCCATTTCACATCTGAAAGTGAGGGCACCTGGAGCTGAATACTGGCAGAAAAATACAGACATATGAGGGAAAAGGCACTCTGGTATCACACCCTTGGCCAGAGTTTGTGGAAGGGCCACTGGAAGGTTAGATGCCCACCAGTTCAAAAAGAATCAGGTTCATCTGCACTGGCTACCCACCTGCTTTTGGGCACAATTCAAAGGTCTGATTCTTACCTTTAAGGCCCTGAATTGCTTGGGACACAGCTCCTCCCATACTATCCAGCCTGCCAGTTAAGATCTGCCTCTCAAGTGCTGGTCTCTGTACACCCGCTATCAGAGTTGAGGTGGATGGCAACCAGAAACAGCATTTTCAGTTGTGGACCCTCGCCTTTGGAACTCTCTCTCTCTCTCGAGGCTCACCTGGCACGTACCATACTATCTTTTAGGCTCCAGGCTAAAACATTTTTTTTTACCCGGGTTTTTAACTAAGGATTTTAAACTTCTTTTTAGCTGTATTATGGCCTGCTTCTGGTCTGGGGGCTTTTTATGGCTATCTTTATGCTGTTTTAATGGTTTTTTAATATATTGATAACTAATGATGATATTCGGAGATACCTTCATGCATGGGCTCATCTAACCTCTCCATTACAAAGGTATGTCAAGCTATAGCAATATCATGGGTTTTCCCCCCAGGAAAGGGTCCAGCCAGTGTACCAACCCTTCATCTTCAAACCACTTGACGTCCACCTGCAAGACCCAATCTAATAACATCCCAAAGGCCATTAACCTGATTCTTTAGGGAAATGCAATCTCATCAAGAACAGCCTAAATATTTTATTTGCTTGGAAAACGAAAGGCCTCTCCAAGGTGGCACACAAAATAAAAACAATTAAATCATAACAAACACCAACATGACAATTATGTATATTAAAATAAGCCATAAAAAACCCAAACCATCAGCACAAAAACATCACTCAGCAGCAGCACTGTATGGTAGTTAGAGTGTGGAGTGGTTGGAAGGTCCAACAAAATCTGAAAGAACTGTCCTTCCTCTGTAACTTAACAGCCTACCTGCCATACATTGAAACATTTTATAAATGCTTTGTAACTGCATAGATAAATATGGCTAAGTCACATGTGCATTTTTTAAAATCTTGCCTAACAATAATATCTTTAGTTTCTGTAGATCACCAATCCAGGGAGTGATATATTGGCTACTAAGTAAACTATAACAGGGACAGCTAAAAAGGGTATGGGCAATTGAGCCAACTTAATCCTTAAGTACAAAAGCGTTTCTCAGGAGAGGTTCTGCTGAAATGGCCCTTCATCTCTGCAGAAGGTGGTGTATTACATCTAAGTAACAGAAAATAGCGACGATATTTTGGAACCATTAAATAAAAGAAGTATGTTCTGCTAAGATAAATGGAAGTAAAGGGGGAGCATCTTCAGTCAGCTTTGTTTTAAAATAGCCCAATCTTTTTTGAGTAATTGACCATACAGTTAACAAGGATTTTTTCAATGGATCCCTGGAATTTAGGCTCAGATTTAAAGGAACAAGGTTTGAATCAGACTAAACCAAGTTTCCAACCAGAAATCAGCTGCTACTAGTTGCAGCATTAGATTCACAGAGTAATAATCTAAACTTGATAGCTTGATGCTAATGTTGAGATTTGAGGGAGTTCTCATTGCACCACTGCTGAGGATACACAGGGAAGAACAGAAATGGTCTTACATATGAAAGTTTGCTAGAGTGTATCAAGAGGATTCAGTGCTTCATTGATCCAGATTGGGGCTGCATAAAGCAATTTAGGGAGAATGATGGCCTTATATAGCTTTAACAGAAGTGGAGTAAATTGGCCACCTTTAGTGTAAAAGAATTTCTTGAGTGATTAACTCCATTTGGGTCTTTCTTATAACAGAATTTATATGGGAGTTCCAAGATAAATCATAATTAAACATGACACTGAGATATTTAAACTGTCTGACTTCTTCCATCGTTTCTCCATAAATTTGCCAGGATGTTCCATCAGATGTCTTGACTTTTGGCAAAATTAATTTTCAATAACTTTTGAGCACAAAAAATACAAAAATCATCCATAAATTTCTTCAAACCTACCAAAGTTCAGCTGAGGAGAACTAAACGGTCAGCTGTGACAAACTGACCTCCAAAAACAGTATGCTTAGGGTGTCACATTCAGAGAGCTCGGAGATTATGTATGGAATGGAATGTATGTATCTTTGTATATAGAGCTTGAGTCTGATGCAAGGTATTGAAAACCAACCTATCAGAACTAGGGGAGTTCTAGAGGGAAGCAAATTATTTACAATATCTGATTGGATGTTATCTGATATGGGGGCGTGGCTTGCCAAGCCTGGACTGTTTAAAAAGGAGCCTGTTGCTCTGTTGTTTGTCTCGTTCTGATTTCTTCTAACTTGTTGAATAAAGCTGTTATCACTGTTCACCTGCTGCCTCGAGTCTCGTATTCAGCAGGGGGGAGCACCAGAGGAGGATAAAAGGACTCAAGAAGCTGGGGCCAGAGAGGAAGCAACCGGTTGCTGAGAGTGAGCAGAGAGAGAGAGAGCAAGGTAACTCAGCCCGGAGCAGCTAACAGCGGTGGCGACGTAACCCCATGGGCTGCTTTCTGAGGCCCAGCAGTCCTTCAACCTCTTCCTCCCCACCCCCTTCTTTCATTGAGCATGGAAGGGGCCAAGGAGCCCTGGGAGATCAGTGCAGAGCCTGACAGAATCTTTATCAAGACTGTTAAGAAATCTCCAAGACAAACCTCTCACTGTTAGGAACTGAGTCTTTAAGAAAATAAGCTTCAAAAATACTCTGTTGTGAGTTCTAAATATTATATCCTGTAAATACTTCAAAATTTACCACAGTTTTCTCATCCCCTGGACAGAATGGGGTAGGTACAGAGGAGAGTGATGAGCAGGCCTGTAGCCTGCGTGGGGCCCTGGGGGCTCAGCCTTCCAACGGGTTTTGCGGGCCCTTAGCTAACAACTTTTTCTCAGGGGGCCCATGTTTTTCTCAGGGGGCCCACCACAACACCAACATTGTGGAGCTTATGCCAACCTCCCGGCGGGGCTCAGAGGATTAAGCAGGCCTCCTGCTGCTGTTGCTGCTGCGGAGGGGGAGCTTGGGGCTCCCTGCTGCTTCGGCTGCCTCCCGCCAATGCCATCCTGCCGGCCGGCTAGCTCCCTCCCTCAGCCGGGCATCCCCCTGCTGCTGCCACCGCGTCTCTCCACCGTGTCTCCTCCGCCAGGTGTTCAGTAGCTGCATTAGGAGTCCCTTGTTACTTTAGTGGGAGAGGCTCAGTTCAAGGATGTTTCCTTTTGCCACACACTTGAGAGTCTTACTTGCATTATTTATAATGTTACCAGAAGATCATTGGTGGTCAAACAAATTCTTCAGATATTTTGCATTGTTTTGAAAACTCAGCCCAAGACTGTCCATTCTCCTATGAGTAACACTAATTTTATGGTACCATTAAAGAATGTAGAATGTTTCATCTGTCCCTTGCTCGGTTGACCAATAAGAGTCTACTGGTAGCTAACCCAACATTTTCGGTCACCAAGGCCAGGTTGAACTCCACCTAGTCCTCCTAGGCAGCTTGTGAGAAGGGTAGCTGGATGCCAAGGTGGATGGGGCATTGGCTTTTCAGTTCCACTGGCTGGAGCTGAACCCTTCTATCCCATACTGCATGAGAAAAGCAAACGTATGTTACCATTAATTGCAGAACAGATGGCTCTGAAGGAACATTCAAGTCAACATTCTGGTTTCACTTGCTTTGACTGACAGCAAAAATCAGAGTTGGCAGTGCTGATGAGCCAGTCTGTCTGCAGTTCTGGAGAATATTGATTTATTTGTATTTCTCTTTCCCTTCCCACACAATGGCTCTCAAGGTGGTTTACAATAAACCCTTAGCAAGAAGAGCATAAAGGTTGCTTATATGTAGAGCTTTGAGAATATAGGCTATTGGGTGAAGCAATTGCAACTGCTTAATTTGATGTTGGGAGGAGCACATGTAACTAGTTGGCTCACAATTTACCTTGATAGGCTGTGGAGCATGAGGGCTGGTCATTTTTGAGCTGTAAGTAGAAGAGTGGGGAAAGTTGTGGTTGTTGGTTTTTTTAAATTATTGTGTTTGCTCCAAGAGACTCCTTTATTGCAGAAAGGCCTGAGCTGAAGAAGCACTAGGCAGGAGGCATGAAGAAAGCAAGGTCCAGTGGATTCTCCTTTACGATTTTGTTGCTGAGCTGTTCCTTTCAGATTGCTGAGCTGAATTCATATGGTGCGGGCCTAGAGTTGTTATTAGGGTTGCCAGGTCTGGGTTGGAAAATACCTGGAGACTTTGGGAGTGGATCCGGGAGAGGGTGGGGTTTGGGGAGGGGAGGGGCCTCA
This sequence comes from Gekko japonicus, assembly GCF_001447785.1. Lineage (NCBI taxonomy): Eukaryota > Metazoa > Chordata > Lepidosauria > Squamata > Gekkonidae > Gekko > Gekko japonicus. Next base: position 175,230 of record NW_015160913.1, read on the forward strand.
GCATAGTACAATGCCATAGAGTCTACCCTTCAAAGCAGCCATTTTCTCCAGGGGAGCTGATCTCTGTCAGCTGGGGATCAGTTGTAAAAGAGGGAGATCTCCAGGACCCACCTGGAGGTTGGCAACCCTAGTTAACCTCCAGGTGGTGGCTGGAAATCTCCTGGGAAGGTGGATTCTATGGCATTATATCCCATTGATGTCCTTCCGCTCCCCAAACTTTGCCCTTGTCAGGCTTCACTCCCCAGATATTTCCCAATCTGGAACTGGCAACCCTATGTTGGCCCTGTTGGAAATGTATGTGTTTACAAGGTCTGATTCAGTCATTATAGGGTTAACTTGTATTCCTAGTTTGCTATTGTTTAGACTGACCTGGAAGGGATACCTGGCACTAAGCCAATGGGGGATTTGCCCGGGAAAAGTAACTTCTATTTTGATGCAGATTGGTCATTTGTTCCAGGTGACTTCCTTTCTAGGGGTCAAGAAGAAGGAGGAAATCTCCATTTACGTGTGTGCTTGTCTTCAGTATAGGAAGCTTAGAAATGTAGCTCTTAGTGTTTTGTTAATTTGTAGCAATCCCGTGTACCTTTTCCCTTAGAATAAAGTATTTTTAAAAAGCAAAGAAATCTCTTCTTTCCAATAGAGCAAGATCCATCAAATAGTCTGAGTATTAAACAATTTTTGACTATTTACAACAAATTGGTAGCATAGGGCGGTTTAAATGCTCATTGGATAGAGAGAGAGAGAGAGAGAGAGAGAGAGAGCTGAGCCAGCACATAGAGGCTTATTTTAAAAGTGAACTAACTTTTTCCTGCAAAGTTTTTTTTCTACTTTTTGCCAGACAAAGCTGTGACCAGAAAAAGTGTGAGCACTTTTGATTCTTGCTGATTAAAGGGATCATCGCTTTAATGCTGGTTTGCACTTTGGAAAGCAGCTGAAAGAAAGCTTTTTGAATTTTTTTTTTCTACTGGCGCCGGAGCTCCAGAGAGCTGATTGCTTCACCGGTCCCAGCTGAAAAGCCTAAGGAAAGGATTAACCCTGTCTCCCTGAAGATGAGTGAGCCAGAATCTTCCACAGCAAAA
>NW_015160913.1:179353-193402 GCF_001447785.1 Gekko japonicus
AGTTGGCATCTTATGCAGAAAAGTGAGTTCGCCAAATCATCATGATTGGAGTGCAATAAAGAAACTAGCGCGGTACCTGAAAGGAACAATGGACTTACAACTGAAAATTGCACCGTCTGAAGGGCCCAGACTAGTCGTATACATGAGCAGTTGGCATCTTATGCAGAAAAGTGAGTTCGCCTAATCATCATGATTGGAGTGCAATAAAGACACTGGTGCGGTACCTGAAAGGAACAATGGACTTACAACTGAAAATTGCACCGTCTGAAGGGCCCAGACTAGTCGTATACATGGACGCCAACTGGGGAGAAGAATCGGACAACTACAAGTCTACAAGTGGATATCTATTTTTCTACGGAGATGGACTAATAGACTGGACTAGTAGAAAACAAACTGTTGTGGCGCAGTCTACAGCGGAAGCGGAGTGTGTTTCAGCAGCAAGTGCCTGTAGTAGACTTGAATGGATTTTTCATATGTTAAAGGACTTTGGAATAAGAGAACCTGTACCTGTACTTATGTTTGAAGATAATCAGGCTTGTATTACCATATGTAAGGAAGAAAGCACCACAGCTAGAAGTAGATCAATTGGTATTAAGTGTGCTTTAGTGAAGGATTTGTACCAGAAGAAGCTGATAGATATTGAGCATTGTCGTACAGAAGAAATGGTGGCTGACATTCTGACTAAGCCACTGACCAAAGAGAAATTTGAACGTCTACGTAAAATGTTGAATATGATTGGTACAAATGTTGAATTGAATAATTAATAATGTTTTTGTATGTATGACTTACATGTCAGACCTTGAGAAGGGGTGTTGGAAATGTATGTGTTTACAAGGTCTGATTCAGTCATTATAGGGTTAACTTGTATTCCTAGTTTGCTATTGTTTAGACTGACCTGGAAGGGATACCTGGCACTAAGCCAATGGGGGATTTGCCCAAGAAAAGTAACTTCTATTTTGATGCAGATTGGTCATTTGTTCCAGGTACTTCCTTTCTAGGGGTCAAGAAGAAGGAGGAAATCTCCATTTACGTGTGTGCTTGTCTTCAGTATAGGAAGCTTAGAAATGTAGCTCTTAGTGTTTTGTTAATTTGTAGCAATCCCGTGTACCTTTTCCCTTAGAATAAAGTATTTTTAAAAAGCAAAGAAATCTCTTCTTTCCAATAGAGCAAGATCCATCAAATAGTCTGAGTATTAAACAATTTTTGACTATTTACAACAGGCCCTCCTTCTTAATTTTCCTTAACTAAAATGATTTCCAGGGGAGGAGGTTGGGCCCCAAACCATCTCTTTGGATTTATGCTGATTCCCTCTGGAATGGGCCCTCCTAACTTCTCTGGGCAAGGTGGAGTTAGTGGCTGAGCATCTATCATACATGCTGCATCCACGCCTGACAGGTTTACACAAATATTCTGAGCATTATTTTACACTCAGTTGTGTGATACATTGGCATCAGGAGGAGTATACTCAGGCTCACACACCCCTTTCCACTCCACCTTGCATACAGCTAAAAAATTAAAGATTTCTGCTTTGGTGGTAAACTATAATGTGTCCTTATGAATGAATCACACAGTATAATCTACACTCTTCCTTCTCAACAAAGGATTCAAACTATAATTCAACCATAATTCTGAACCCTGGTTTGTAGGGACAACTAAGATAAACAACTACTTTTGGTTCACACACAAGCTATGACTTGCCATGGAAAGTTAAAAGCTTTGACCACTGAATCACACATAAGATAAGAAGTAGGGGGAGAAGCTTGCTCAGTCATGTAAGGACAACCATGGTTTGCTGTTGCATAAGAGGCTTCTCTTTGGCTCAGTTCCTACTGTCACTTGCAAACCTTGGCTGGCTGTTACATTAGTGGACCTTGGACTTCCTTGCTCCCTCCTTCCCATCCTCTCTTATGCTGTGAATCATAGAATGTTAGAGTTGGAAGGTACCTTGGAGGTCATCTAGTCCAACCCCCTGCACTCTGCAGGAGCATAGCCGAAAGATAGCCCTACAACATACCCAAAAGTTGGTCTTCTAGCCTCTGCTTGAAAACGTCCAGTGAAGGAGCATCCACCACCTCCCGAGGCAGTCTGTTCCACTGCTCAACCACTCTTACAGTTAGGAAGTTTCTCCTGATATTTAGCCAGCAACAACTCCCTTGTAATTTCCACTCATTAGATCTAGTCTTGCAATCCGGAGCAAGAGAGAATAGATCCACTCCATCTTCTACATGACAGCCCTTCAAATACTTGAATCATGTCCCCTCTAAGCCTCCTCTTTCCCAGGCTAAACATACCCAACTCTTTCAGCCTTTCCTCATAAGACTTGGATTCCAACCCTCTCACCATCCTGGTTGCCCTCTTCTGGTCACGCTCAAGCTTGTCAACATCCTTCCTAAAATGTGGTGCCCAAAACTGGACACAGTACTCCAGGTGAGGCCTGACCATAGCAGAATAGTGCAGAACTACCACCTCCCGTGATCTGGACACAATGCTTCTGTAAATGCATCCTAAGATTGCATTAGCTTTCTTCGCAGTCACATCGCACTGCAGGCTCATGTTTAGCTTGTAATCACTGCGAACCGGAAGGGTTCTGGTTCTGGTTCGCAGTGTTATCTTGGGTTGAGTTTTTCCCTCCCCCCCCCTTTTTCCAGTTTTTAGCTTGCAATCAACCAGAACACCGAGATCCCTTTCACATGTGCTGCTGTCTAGCCAAGTCCCTCCCATTCTATATCTGTGCCTTTGATTTTTTGTACCTAAGTATAAGACTTTGCGCTGATCTTAATTGAAATTCATTTTATTTGTTTCAGCCCACTGTTCCAGCCTATCTAGATCATTTTGAATCTTGACTCTGTCTTCTTCAGAATTAGCAATGCCACCCAGCTTCAGGTCATTTGCAAATTTGATAAGCATCCCCTCTATGTCTTCCTCCAGGTCATTTATAAAAACATTGAACAACACCGGGTCTAGGACTGAGCCCTGTGGCACTCCACTCGAGTCTTCCCTCCACCTAGACTCAGAGCCATTTATGAGCACTTGTTGGGTACGATTTTTCAACCAACCATGAATCCATCCAACGGTTGCACCATCGAGCCCACACTTAACCATCTTATCCTCAAGGATATCATGACAAACTTTGTCAAATGCTTTACTGATACACTATATCTAAAGCATTGCCAGAGTCAAACATTTTAGTAACTCTGTCAAAAAAGCCTTTGACTGTGTGGATCACAATAAACTATGGCAGGTCCTTAAATAGATGGGAGCAATGTTCCCTCTAAGCTGTAGAGTCCTTTGAGCAAAAATTCTACTTTGTGAGCTACTGGCATTAAAGTTGTGAGCAGGTGATTTGGCTACTGCATAAATTAGTGTGTTCTGGAGCCCTCCTTCCTGAGCTGAGACAAAAATGTGTGAGCCGGAGGCTAAAAAACTGTGAGCTAGCTCACACTAACTCAGCTTAGAGGGAACACTGGATGGGAGTACCAGACCACCTCACATTTCTCTTGAGAAACCTGTATAAGGGTCAAGAAGCAACAGTTAGAACTGGATATGGAACAACTGATTGGCTTAGCAGAGGAAAAGGAGTACAACAAGGATGTATATTGTCACCTTGCATATTTAATATACATGCAGAGTACATCATACAAAATGCTGGCCTGGATGAATCACAAGCAGGAATTAAGATTGCTGGGGAAAAGATCAACAACCTCAGATATGCAGACGATACCACTCTAATGGCAGAAAGTGAAGAGGACCTAAAGAGCCTCTTGCTCAGAGCGATGGCGAACCTAAACAGCATGATAAAAAGTAGAGACATCACCCTGCCAACAAAAGTCCGCATGGTCAAAGCATTGGTATTTCCAGTAGTCATGTATGGCTGCGAGAGTTGGACTATAAGGAAGGCCGAGCGCCGAAGAATAGATTCTTTTGAACTATGATGCTGGAGAAGACTCTTGAGAGTCCCCTGGACTGCAAGAAGATCAAATCAGTCAATCCTAAAAGAAATCAACCCTCACTGTTCCCTGGAAGGCCAGATAATGAAACTGAAGTTCAAATACTTTGGGCACCGAATGAGAAGGGAGCACTCACTGGAGAAGAAGACCCTGATGCTGCGAAAGATTGAAGGTCAAAGAAGACGGGTACGGCAAAGGATGAGATGGTTAGACAGTGTCATAGATGCAACGAACAGGAAGTTGAGCAAACTTCAGAGGACGGCGGAAGACAGGAAGGCCTGGCGGGATCTGGTCTATGGGGTCACGAAGAGTCGGACTCGACTGTGCGACTGAACAACAACAACAACAAAAAAGGAGATAAGGTTGGTCTGACATGACTTATTCTTGATAAACCCATGCTGGCAATTAACCAATTCAAGGTGTTCACAGACAGAGTGTTTAACAAGCTGCTCTAGAATTTTTCCAGGTATTGATGTCAAACTGACAGGCCTGTAATTTCCTGGGTCCATCTTCCCCCTCCCCCGTCTTTTTTCCCTTCTTGAAGATTGGGACAACATTCCCCCTTCCCCTTTTTGTTTGAAGATGCCCTAGTTTGTGAAACCAGGAAACTATGGTTTGAGCTTCACCTCCATTCCATTATTGCAAGCCACCAACAAATGATGCTTTGCAATTCTGGTTGGGAAGGTGAGCACAAATCACAGTTGGTTTTATGACTACCAGGCCTTGCATATTGGCAGGAGACCTTCCTCTGGCAGCCCCCTTTCCCTAACAGCACTCCAGTGGGCTGAGGAGACAATTGTTGGCTATGATGATACAGTGATGTTAAATGAAAGAGTTTGTGGTGAATGCTATAGTGTTGCCAACTACACAATGATGTCACTTCTGGGTTGCTCAGGAAATGAAGTCACTGCATCGCTGGCAATGTCACAACATTGATGGAGAGGCCCTCCCTCTCGTGCCAGTAGGACTCCTGCTGGATACCAGCGTTGGGTTGGTAACCCAAGTTGGTCTGTATACATATGCACACAAAGCTGTATTAGACTGAGCCAGATCATTAGTTCATCAAGCTGAGCATTGTCTGTGTTGACTGGTAACAGTTCTCCAAGGTCTCAGGTTGAGGTCTTTCATGACACCTACAACATGAACCTTTTGACTGGAGATGCCAGGGAACGACCCTGGAAACTTCAGCATGCAAAACAGATGCTCTGCCACTGACCCACTGCCCTTTCTTAATTTGCAATGGTAAACTATGGTTTTTCTGAACAGAGGAAGGATGGGAAACACCTGCAGCGTACAAAGGAAGGAGGGAGAAGAGGGATTTATTTAATGTTATACCAACCATAGTTGGGATTATAACTCTGAAAGGAGCCATTTATACAATTTTTTGAGTAACTAGTTAACTACAATGTATTCCTTTCCCTTAAATAATCAGGCACTCCTCAGAAAACAAACACATGAGAAGTTGTTCTAAGCCAAACAGAATTTATTAGGTAGCAAACATGCTATCTTGAGAACACATGTCACAAAAGTTACAGAGCACCAGGGCAGCAGTATTTTAGCCAGGGAAAATGTGAAAGTTTTATAAGCTCTCTTTATTGTCATTAAAAGTAGCATGGTTACCTTGGCAACTGCTGCATCACATAGGACTTGATAAAGAAACCCAAATGTCATACTGGCACATTTGAAATCACTTTGTAGAAATCTATTGTGTGTGTGTTTAAATTACTTTTTCATATGAGGAATACACTTCTACAGACTTTCTCTCCCCCCTCCCCACTAATCCTTTTATTGTTATAAGCAATTATTTCAATATGTAGGTATCATAAAACTTTATTTTCCACTCCTAATAGGGAAACCCTTGAACTGCTCCTTATAAGTGTCACTTTTTAGCTTTAATTTTGGAACCCTGGAAGGAAATTCTTGGGGACATATCTGCTAGCTAAGCGGAGCTTTTGTTTTCCTTCCTGGTGCAAGTATATAAACTTGGGCATGGCCAGGGGGTCTTTCAGCAAGAGAGGGGAATTCTTGAAAACATCTCCACCAGCTACTGAGATCTAAGCTCAGCTTCTGCTCTCCTTCCTTTTTGCAGGTGTTCCCAAGTCCTGGAATGGCCAGAGGTACAGCTCGCAGCCTGAGACCATGAGTGAGCTGGCCCTGTGGATCCAGCCCAGGATAAGCCCAGGATTTTGTGGCTTAAATTAATTAAAGTCTTTCATTATCTCTTGTGTACTCCTTACTGCATTTTACTGTACTAGGGGATACTGAGGCCCTGGTCACACAAGATAGGGCTGGGAGAGGGACGGATCAGGGGCGGAACAAACGGGCGCGATCCCACCGCAACATTTGGGAAGCGTTGTGTGCCCGTCCCCGATCCGGCCCTTCCGGGGATAATCCGCACCAAAAAAAGAACCACCTACCGAGGCGGTTCTTTCCGACCGGCCGCATCAAAGCCGGCGGTGGGATTGCCGGCGCGTTCTTCCGCCGGCGCATCCCCGGGTCCTGGCCGAACTGCGCATGCTCAGACATGCGCAGTTCGGCAGCCTCCCATGGCTTCCTCCCCGGTCTCCCTGGCATCTGATCGTGCCGAGGAGCAATTGCACGGCGGCTCACAGGATCTGTATGATCCTGCCGCCACGTGCCTATTTTGGTGCGGCTTTTAAAAGCTGCACTTTGCCTGTTCTTTTTGTCCCTTGTGTTCCATGCATTTGGCATTTTGGTTTTTTTAAAAAAAAATCTATTTAAATTGCAGTTTTGTAAGCTGCTTTGGGTTCCTCATTGGGGCAAGAAGTGTGATATCCACCCATTAATTCTACTAAAATTCATGAAGCTCTTTTACCTTATTTTCGTATTTGGTTGTTGCTCTACTAAGGAAAGAAGAAGAATACGAATACAGGACTGGAGGTTTAAGACAGCAAAATAAGCTGGAACGGGGAATCATGAGATAAAATAGAACGGACATCTTTTAACTTGACAAATTAAACCCATCTAGCTATTCACAGTTCCTGAGTGACAAAACAAAACAGGACACAGGACATTGAATGACAGCTACTGAACAATGAAGGCTACTTAGTCACATTGGTTTAATTATTTTAATTGTTTAATGTGGAGATAGAAAGAAAGCCACTAATGTCTGAGGGCCATTTGCTGCTTACCAGCTTAACAAGCTAGCTTTTGATGTTGGTGTATGAATAACAAAGGTACATAATGTCTTCGTATAACACAGATGATTTTTGGTGGAGTTTTAATTTATTTTTAATAAGTATTTTTGTCACTCTTGGCAGCTTCCAGAATATCTCTCCATCCCCCATCCCCCCTTCCAATATAATACTTTTGAAACAGAAAGAATAAGGATAGGAAATTGTCTGAACACACGATTCTGTCTTTACAGAACAAAACGGCCAAATTTAAGAATCTTATCATTAGCATGGACAGAATTCTTATTCATTTAGATATTTACACCCCATTTTTCTCCCTAATGGGGACCCAAAGCAACTTGCAACACTGTTTACCCATTTGCATTTTTATCCTGATAACAACAACCACCCTGTGGGGTAGGTTAGGTTGCCAACATCCAGGTCACGGCTGGAGATCACCTGAAATTACAACTGGTCTCCAGCCCACAGTGTTCAATTCCCCTGAAGAAAATGGCTAGGGCTCATGAACTAAATGTTTGTGATTAATGTTGGTTGCTTTATGGTTCACAAACTGAAGTTCATGGCAGGTCCACCAGCATGAACATTGCACAAACTTTCAAGTGGTTCATGAACAGATACATTTTCAGACAGTTTCTCTTTGCTCAATCAAAATGTTTACCAAATTTCAAAGCAACGGGAGGTGAAATTCCATAGCCTTGGAAACACCAATAGCTTAACAGGCAGTGCTGGCTGCTAATAAGTAGGGTTGCCACAAGTGGACTTACCTGGCCAGTAGGGATTCCTGGCCCACTTCCAGGAGACCGGAAGTGGTTTGGGGCCACTTCCGGTAAAACCGGGAGTGCCTGTTCTGATATGCTGATGTCACTCAGAAATGACGTAGGGACGTTGGGGACATCTGGGGGTGACACTCTGGTATTTGGGAAAACTCTATGATAAATTCAGCTGAATTTACCATAAAGTTTGCCCAAATACCAGGCCGTTGCCCCCAGATGTGCCTACGCAATTCTGGGTGATGTCAGCACGTCGGAACGGGCACTTCCAGTTTTACCGGAAGTGGCCTGAAAAACATTATTTGGGGGTGTGATTTCCCCCTGCCAGCCAGCTGGATGGTAGTGGGGAAGCACCCCCCAGAAGCAGGGGTTTCCCCACCCCAAGCGGGGGTCTGGCAACATTACCAATAACAGAGTTTCCATTCTGCTCTATGGGATCAGACTGCTACATATACCCTCAGCTCAGCTTCATATCCTCTCCTCTGTTGGGTGTTGGCAGTTAGACAGCAAGGCAGGGAACTTGTTAAAAGCAGAGCACATTCATTTATTCCTCTGCACTTTTTTGCAGAGCTCACACTTCCGTTGCATGAGCTCTGCATTCCGGAAACCAATGCTGCCTTTATCCAGGGATCACAGATACAGGCCAGCTTCCACAGGAACAAATCAAGTGCATACCGACAGTGTTCCCTCTAAGCTGAGTTTTTTAGCCTCCGGCTCACAGATTTTTGTCTTAGCTCAGGAAGGATGTCTCCAGAGCAAACTAATTTATGCAGTAGCCAAATCGCTCGCTCACAACTTGAATGCCAGTAGCTCACAAAGTAGAATTTTTGCTCACAGGACTCCACAGCTTAGAAGGAACATTGCATACAGATCAGAAAACTCTGGATGGCAAAAGCAGGTGAGCCAAACCAGAGGAATGAGAATGAACTTAAAACACAAGAAATGGATTTGCTATATATTTTTGGGGAGTCAAGCAATTATACCATTACAAAATTGTCTAAGACACATTGCAGGCATGCTCCAGACTATTTATTCTGAATCATGAAGCAAAAAGAAACACCTGTTCTGCTAATAGTGAATAACAGGATCTGACCACAGGATCTATGTGTTTAGATCAGAGGGGACCTGGGAGTATTGTGGGCATGCCGCACTGGGTTCCAGAACTCACCAGGGGTCTCTGCCAACCTACCATAGGGTACTTTGGGGAGCCCCCTGTTGAAACTCTGGGGATGTCTGCCTTTCTGTCCTTCAGGAACTCCCTGTGGAGACTTGGGGGTGGCCCTGTCAGCTCAACATGTTTTCCATTCCTTTGCTGCATAGAAGAATACACCCCATTTGATGGTTGTGCTCTGGACCTGTGTATTTTACCCTGGTGGGGTGGGTGGCCACAGGCCCAAAGCTATGGTGAGGCTTTTGGGGGCTCTGCCCCACAAGAATTTCTCCTGTAAATGCTTTTTTCAATCATTTTAAAACATTTTTTAAAATGTGTACACTCCTTTAAGCAGAGTGGGGTGCTGTAGTTGACTAATTTCTGCACTGAGCAAGGGGGGTTGGAGTATGTGACCTCTATGATCCCTTCTAACTCTGTGTCAAGAAACTGGTCTCCTTTAAGAGAGTTTTTCTGCCTAAGTGTTCATTTTCTTGGCTACAGAAGTCATCACCCCCACCTAATGGCTTGTTATCAGAAATGTTGGCTAGGCTGGCAGAAGTGATTAACTTGCAGCCGCTGAGAACTATCATTTAAAGTGGTTGACAGCTTGCAGTTTAGAGCTCTATCCTAGTAACAGCTTTCTATTGGCTAAATGGCTTTTCTTTCTGCACTGAGAACTTCAGCCCCACAAGCCACAAAATCCTGGCTATGGGCCTGGGGGGGCTGTGAGAGTTGTGGGCATACTTCCCTTGTTTGTGTGGTGTGGCTAGGGTACCTGCCAAGCTGACATGGAGTTACTTTGGGGAGCCCCTGTCAAAACTCTGGGGATGTATGCCATTTTGTCCTTCAGAACCTGCTTTTGGAAACTTGGGGGGGCTGCAAGCATAGTGGGGATGCTTGCCTTGCTTTCAGTGTCTGGCGGGGGTGAAGTTGCCCTGTGCTTTTGGTGTTACTGGCTTGTTTCTGAGCCATTCCATAGACTCCTGTAACTGCAGCTGTCTTTTCCAGAGAGAGCAGTGGGGAGACTTTTTTTGAGGGTGCATAACTGGAACCCCAGAAATGTAATCTGCCCCCAACTTGGAGAGACTGGAGAGGATTGGGCGGCAGGATGAGGTTCCCTGTGCGTTTGGTGTGTGTAGCTTGCAGGGGGTCCATTCTATATACTTTTGAATCTGCCCATGACCTTTCCCCCCCAAAATAATTTTCCTGGGGCATCTTCTTGGGGGGGCATAACTTGGTATTTCTAGCATGCTGGGAGGGGGACAGCTGTACTGCATCACAAACCTCACAAACGGAACTGGTGTCAAACTTGCTGTTCATTTTGTATTTTACAGCTTGTTTACCATAGTAATCGGGAAGGGGGGAGTGGAAGAATGAAGAGCCAAAATACTTTCACTTCTGAGGCCTTTCATGTGCCAAACACCTTATCTCTCCTAAGAAGCTTAGTGACCTTGAGACTCATTTTTCTGTGCTGGCTTTTGTCTTACATGTTGGGGGGATGGCACTAAGAGGGGGATGGCTGGCAGTTACATTTGGCAGGTGAAATCCCATGGGATGATTGACTCTGAAACTTTTAGGGCCCTTGCTTGAACCCTGTATATCTATTACTTTTGTGCCTTTAGTCTCAGTTCTAACACAGCCAGTGTACAGGCTGGATCCTATCAATGGCTCAATAAACTTATCCTTCTTCAAAGTGAATGTTGTTGGGAACTGATTTATCCAGAGGTCTGACAACTGGTTCATTTGGTGCCTAAAAGTCCATGACAGTTTGTGGTTCATGAACTGGGCACGCCATGAACCAAAACAAACTAAATTTTCCTGGTTCATGCTCACCCCTAAAAATGGCTGCTTTGGAAGTTGGTCTCTGTGGCATTATGCCCACTGAAGTCCCTCCCCAAACCCCATCCTCCTCAGGCTTCACCCCAAAATTCTTCAGTAATTGTTCAACCCAGACATGGCAATCCAAGGGGTAGATCAAGTAAATTTCCATAGCAGAGAGGGGACTTGAAATTTCCATAGAAGAGAGGGGATCTCTCAGATCTTAATCTTACTCTCTAACCACTGTATCAGGGATAACCCATGATTCTTGGCTAATATCAAGATTAAATGATTGCATTATGCATGAGGTTGCCTTCAAAAAGCATCTAGAAACTTCCATAGGTTCCAAATAATCATGGTCAAGTTAAGAAGGACCCATCCTAATGAGCATCTCTCTGTTTCTATTGCATTTTATCCTACATTTCCTCCAAGGAGTGCAATAGTTCTCCCCCCTCCATTTATCAGTATAGCAACCTACTGTGAGAGTCTAGGTGCAAGCCAAGTCAGTGTCCAAAGTACAGAAGGTCAGTTACCAGAGAGCAGAGTCCAGTTCAGAGTGTGGTCCAGAAACCAAGGTCTAGCAGTCCAAGGTCATATACAGGAGCAAGCAGGTCCATTATCCAAGTCCAAAGGTCACTGGAGTGGAGCAGAAGCTGTGGTTGCAGTGCAGAGTCCATTAGGTGGTGCCTTGTGGAGCTTCCGGTAAGGCGCAGTGAGCGAGCAGGCATTCTTCGGCACTCCTGAATTGCCCGCTCCCCTTTTTGCTCCTTTGATGCTTTCCTGGCTCACCGGGGGCATCGTCCAACCTCCTGGAGGGAGGTGGAGTAGCAGGAGGCTTCACTCGGTCACCTCCCGCACCAGGCAAGTGTGGGGGTGAGCCATTTTTTGCCTCGATGCAGGAGCGACTGAGGGAAAGAAACATGGCTCCCATGTTTTTCTTTAGCTGTGACCAGCCATTTTAAAGACTGTTTCGTTCATGGGGGGGGGGTGTTTTGATTTGTCTTGCAACAACAAAAAAAACTTGTGAGTACGCAATTGCTCTCTTTACAATCTGTGATGACCCTCATTAAATGACTCCCACAAGATTAGCTCAAACTTTTGAAACCTATAAGCGGCCATGGAAAGGGATGGAGCAAGTGATAAGGAAATGGTGTTAATTGGGGAAAAGGAAGAAGACTCAGCAGGAGAAACAATATTAATTAACTTAGAAAACAGTGAACTTGGATATATAGTCTTGGACTAATTCAAAGAAATTCTATTTAATGAGAATGATTAAGAACCTTCTAAATAAAGACCTAGAATTGGAAAGCAAGCAGAAACCAGACTTGGAAGAGAAGGAGGAACCCCCGCAATGTCAGCGTTCTGTCATTTCAGAGAAAGAACGAGGCTGCCAAGATAAAAAAGCACAAGACTCATTTTGTATGGAGATGGAAAAGAAATGCTCCCAGATAAAAAGTCGAGTAAAGCATTTTGCAAAGCGAGCCAAGACAGTAGGATTTACAGAAGGAAATGCCCGAAAGCAACTTAATGCAGATACAAAGAAATGGAGTAAAAAGAAAATGAGACAATTTCCAAAGAAAAGGACTAATGACTGCAAAGCACATGTGCCAGATCTGATTAAACAGGAAAAACAAGATGGAGCAGATATTTGCTGTTCAGTCGCACAGTCGAGTCTGACTCTTTGCGACCCCACGGGCCAGATCACACCAGGCCTTCCTGTCTTCCGCCGTCCTCTGAAGTTTGCTCAACTTCATGTTCGTTGCATCTATGACACTGTCTAACCATCTCATCCTTTGCCGTCCCCCTCTTCTTTGACTTTCAGTCTTTCCCAGCATCATGGTCTTCTCCAGTGAGTGCTCCCTTCTCATTTGGTGGCCAAAGTATTTGACCTTCAGTTTCATTATCTGGCCTTCCAGGGAACAGTCAGGGTTGATTTCTTTGAGGATTGACTGATTTGTTCTTCTTGCAGTCCAAGGGACTCTCAAGAGTCTTCTCCAGCACCATAGTTCAAAAGAATCTATTCTTCGGCGCTCGGCCTTCCTTATAGTCCAACTCTCGCAGCCATACATGACTACTGAAAGACTATTGAAAGAGGTAGTCAATCTTTAAAGGTACAATTGTGGTCTTAGGGTACTGTCTCAGTGATGATCTGGTTCTTATAGATCCACATGGGTCAATGCAGGGGTAATTCATGAGGACAACCAGATGGATTTCACCTAGAGAACTGGTGTTGAGTAGTGATGGGCATGAACTGGGAAAATGTGGTATGGTTCATGGTATGCCAGCTTCATGAACCATGAAACATCACAAATAAACCAGTTTCATTTGTGAGGTTTGTGACATGGTAGAACACCCCTCAGCATGATAGAGACACCAAACTCACAAGGGATATCCGGCTAACCCTCCTCTACCTACATGCCAAGGTTGGTGAGGATTGAATTTATGGGGTTCGAGTTATGGCTCCCCCAAAGAAGGTGTCCCCAGGAAAGCATTTTCTGGGGAAATGACAAGCACAGGTTCATGAGGGTCAGGATTGTATAGAATGGATCCTGTGCAAATTAAAGATGCCAAACATGCAAGAGATCTCCAGATGACTCTCCTCTACTTGCCCTCCAAGTTTGATGAGGATTGGATTTATGGGGTCCAAGTTACAGCCCCCCAAAGAAGGTGCTCCTATGGAGGGAAAAACAGCAAAAAAGCAAGGACAACAGAAGCCATGCAGAACAGAATCGAAGTCCCAGAGAATCTCTGCAGTAGAAACTGAAGGTTGGAGGCATTTTTGCAAGCCCAGCAGAACCAGTGCAATGTGCCCAGCAGAACTAGTGCCACTGTGGCACTGTGAACCCAACAGGACTAAGGTCAAGTCAGGGAAGTGTTTTTTGGGGGGACATGTCAGACACAGGTTCAAAAGTATATAGAATGGACCCCCTGCAAGTTACACACACCAAATGCACAGGGAACCTCACCCTGCCACCTGCTCTTTTACAATCTCTTCAAGTTGGGGGTGGATTACATTTCTGGCGTCCCAGTTACAGACTCCCCCAAAAAGTCTCTCCAATGCTCTTTCCAGAAAAGACAGCTGCAGTTACAGGAGTCTATGGAACAGCTCAGAAATAAGACAGCAAACTCACAGGGAAAGTTCACCTGGGCAGACCCCCCCATCAGACAGTGGAACCAAGGCAAGCATCCCCCCTATGCTTGCAACCCCC
>NW_015160913.1:194658-208851 GCF_001447785.1 Gekko japonicus
TCCCACCTTCACCCACTACTGTTTACCTTACCACCATCCAGCCTATGCATTCGTTACAGACCACATATTTCTAGATCCTGTTGTATCGGTTTCACAACGGGCTTTTCTGCTAGTATGAATATAAAGAGGAGAAGCATCAAGAAGTGGTCATAAAGAAGAAGGCGCTTCAGGAAACAGGGTTGCCATCTGTATTATGTGGTAACATAATTCTTTTTCTTTTTTATATATCGAATGAAATGTGGATGGTGTTAAAGGATGGAAATGAATGGTGTTAAAGGATGGAAATGAATAAGGCATCTTAATTTATTTTTGAATGATAGTAAGAACTTTAGACCTTTGTGCAGTTTAATGGTTAAGTACTGTTGGGCTATCTTCAAAGCTTATTTCTGTTGTTGCTTAAAAGGATTATTTTTGTTAGCATAATACAAAGAAACTAAGTACTGTAAGAAGGATTGAGGTAGTCTATTAATATCGTTTACTGAAAAAAAGAAAGTGAGTGGTAATAATTAATTTATATCTTACTCTAGATCATTAATTTTGAATATCTGATTTTGGGGGCTAATTATATGCTGGGATACTCCCCAGTAAATGGTTATATACACCTGGGTTATTTTTAAATTTTTATTTCTAATGTCGTTTACAGGGGTTATTTTTGCCATTATAATGTAATAGGACTAAAGTTGTGAGTAGTAATTTGTTGTTAGAATATATTCTGATTTATTCTGGAATGATAATAAGAACTTTAGACTCCTACGCAGCTTAATGGTTAAGTACTTTTGTGTTATCTTCAAAGCTTATTTCTGTTGTTGCTTAAAAAGATTATTTTTGTTAACATAATACAAAGAAACTAAGTTACTGTAAGAAGGATTGGGGTAGTCTACTAATAACTTTTACCTGAAAAAAAAGAAAAAAGAAAATGAGTGGTAAAAATTAATTTATATCTGAGTTTAGACCATTAATTTTGAATATTTGATTTCTGGGGTTAATTATATGCTTGGATACCCCCCAGTAAATGGTTATATACACCTGAGTTATTTTTAAAATTTTATTTCTAATGTTGTTTACAGGGGTTATTTTTGCCATTATAATGTAAAGAAATAAAATAGGACAAAAGTTGTGAGTACTAATTTGTTGTTAGAATATAATATATAAAATATATGGTTAAGATTGGGAAATAAGGTCATGGACCTATTGGTGCCTGGTTAAACATTCGAGAAATTTTTGCTGAGAAGACTATTGAAGAACTTAGCTGTTGTTGATATTTGTTGAATTAAATAAGAGAAGATAAGGTGATAGGTAATTACTTTAGAATGTAAGTCTAAGAACCTTTATATTTTGGGTTGAAAAGTAGATTGATAGATTATGAGAAATATGCATTGATTTATAGTGGAAAAATACATAAGATACGAAGAAATATTTTAAAGTTAAGTTTGACTGTTGCAATGATGTTGAAAAATGTAATTTTTGGTTGGGTATTTGTTTGTTTATCTGTGTTTGTTATATCTTTAAAATTCAATAAAGAAATTATTTTTTAAAAAGGTGGTGACTTGTTACTTCTGCATCAAGCAGTCTCCCTTGACTGACTTTTATAGGCATCTGCTGCAAGGTCTTATTTGCAGCCAACTGCTCAGGAGAAACCCTGCAGCTACTCATCATCAGCATGCAGCTGGCATCGGGCCAGGAGATGTGTGCTTTGTCTTCTCTCCTGGAGCGCCATTCTAAGTCTTTGTTTCTGGCTCTCAAAGGGTGTGGCTGAAAGTGGAGGGTTGGTAACAACCCCCTGGGTTTCCTCTATTGGAACTGGGCTGGAAGGGGCTGGTGGCTCTGCATCAGCTGTCAGCTATGAACTTTGACAAGCCTGCAGCTCGTTGTCTTGCTTGCCAGCTTCTGTTGCTTCAGAGCTGGCTACACAGGACTCCTCCTGAGGAGTTCTTCTCTCCTGACTGACCCACAACACTTTCTGAGGTGGGTTAAGTTGACAACAATTGACTCAAAGTCACTCAGCAAGTTTCAAGGCAGAGTGGGGGATTCAAATCACAGTTTCTTCAATATTTGGCTCAACATTCTAAACACTGGAACCAACTAGTTCTTCCTGCACTGAAAGGTCTGCAGTGGACTACCTTTTATCCCACCTTTCTCCCCAAAGGGAAACCAAAGCGGCTTACAAAAAATAGAATATAATTATAAAGAAAAGAACTCAACAAAGTACAATAAACGGCAATAAAAACATACAATAAATATCATTAGAACTACAGCAAATTGCAACAGACTTTATTTTGGGCTGGTCCTGCTCGGGATCTACAGGGCTGGTTCACCCGTGTATGTGGGGCATTTGTGGCAGATTAAAGAACTGGAACGCCAAATGCACCACATACACAGGTGAACTGGCCCCTCTGCTCCAGTTTTGATTTCTGCAAAGGTTCTGCTTTTTTGATGCCCTGTGGCAACACACAGACATTCTTACGAAAGCCTCTTCAACCCAGGTGCCTTACCCCCGCCCCCTCCACCTAGATTTTTTAAGCCTTTTGTAAACAACTGCATCATATTCAGAAGCATCTGATCCAGTTTTAATTGACCAGCTCACATTACTGATACTGTCAGGGAGGACTTTCTTAAGACTAAACTTGACTCACAGCAACTGAGGTCTGGAGCAGTGTTCCCTCTAAACTGAGTTAGTGTGAGCTAGCTCACAGTTTTATAACCTCTGGCTCACACATTTTTGTCTTAGCTCAGGAAGGAGGGCTCCAGAGCAAACTAATTTATGCAGTAGCCAAATCACTTGCTCACAACTTTCATGCCAGCAGTTCACAAAGTAGAATTTTTGCTCACAAGACTCTGCAACTTAGAGGGAACTTTGGTCTGGAGCACAGAAAGGGGATCTGTACACAGCCAATCACTTTTAAAATAATGGGATATACCCCCCCCTCCATTCAGCTCTTACTGTGACCTTTCAAACTTGCCTCTATCACATCAAATGCCTCTCTTACCCTAAAACTGCACTTCTCATCCGAGTGGTGATCTTGTGATACCAACTGCTTTCCTTTTTTTAGCTAATTTACATTCATTGCAAAGCTGGTCAACAGAGGAGCAGTTATATCACCCATTAAGTTGTATACCTGGGATATACTGAGATCTAAAGATTAAACATGTACGCACACATAAAGAAAATGCTAAGCAAATCTGAGACTTGTTGGCTATTAACATTTCAGCTGGAAATATAAGACATATTTGCTTCTTGAGCCTTGGTTTTGTCACATGGTGGCATGTAAATATCCCCTTCTAGTGAAGAGTAGAAATGAGATTAACATGGAGACAATGCATGAAGGCCCTTCGCTTTGAGATATACTAGTAAAAGTAAACATGTTCTGACTTTTCCTATGGGCTTTTTAAAAAAATCTCATGCATTAGTTGTAAATGTCAACATTTGCCAGTTTATGGATACAAGTACGGTAAAAGGCAAAAGAATATAAACATGTCCAGGGAAGACTGGTGTCTCCTTACATTGTCATGGACACTGTTCAGAAGGTACCCAGGAGACTAACAAGGCCACTCTGCACTTACAAATTGCCATGGAAGCATCAGCTGTGCAGAGGGATCATACTTTCCCAGTTGGGAAGAGAACAAATATTGTTATTCAATGATTGACTGGAAAGCTCAGTTTACTCCTGCAAAAGCTCCTATTTTCAGGAAAGGTGTTTGGCGTCCTCTGCAAAAAAAAGGGGGGGGGAAGCCCAAACGACTGTGCATTGTTTGTTACCCCGATTGCCTATGATCTGGAAAATATCTCTCCTTAACTCTTTCTTTTGAATAATGGATGTTGGGTAAGAGGTGAGCACAACAAAAAAGCAAAGCAGAACAGCTCCATTTGCTCCTAGTTATAGAACACAAATAAATATGCCTTCCTCCAATGCCCTACATGCTGGTGCTTCATTTATACTCACCTAAGCATGTGAAGATGAATCTATTTTTCACATACAGAGACCTGCTCTTTTTCTTGATAGTTTGCCAGGATATCATATCCTTGGAAGCATATTTGGTCACTGGGTCATTTAATTGGTGCTTGGGAGTTTCAGAATATCCATAGAGGTTTGAATAATTAGGTCGCCATTCTGGGTGGTATAATTGATTGGAGTCCCTGTCGTTCACTTTCCACAAATTGCTTCTGAGTCATTGGAAAGGAGGAGATCAGATAGGGTCTGCTGTTGTGTGCTCAGGCTGAGAAGCTGGCAAGATTTCACCTCTTGGATTCATGCATCAAATGGCCCCTTGTTGGGGGGTTCCGCAAGGAGTCGAATAAGGCCCTTTTTGGTGGCTCAGAAAGCTTTAGCAGCCCTCTGAGCAAGCACTCCCTTACTACAAAACACCTGCTTATTAGACTGAGTGCATTGAGCAGCAGTCTCTCTTCAGAGATTATTTTTATACCACTGGATTCAATCCCTGCATTTAACAAGAGGATGTTTTGATGGTCAAGCTAGTTCACATCATTAAGCTGAGATCAGGAACAAGGTGATAAGCTCTCTATTTAAGATATCAGACAGCTATAGAAAAAGGAGACAAGAGTAGCTCTTGCTATGGCCTGAATGTATTCTTACATTAAAAAAAAGGAAGCAGAGAGGGGGAACCTTGATCTGTCTCTTTGTGCAGAACAGAAACCTTTATTGGCATAACATAAGTAAACCAGGCAAGGAAACGTTTAAGGGGTAGTACAAGAACAACATCAACCAATATTCCTGATATTCCAAAATACAAGACAATCCTAACATGATTTACAAGAATTACAGAGTATTACTCTTGATTTCCATACGTAGGTCAAAAATTCAGCGACAGATAGTGTTATTGCTGGGCTCTGGTCTGCTAAAAAAAAAAATTAAATCCCTGTCCAGAAAATCTCTCTGCAAAGGGAGGAAAGGGCGAATCAGGTTATTGCGCATGATGGGGTATCTTGTTGTCCTTTTGATCAAACTGTGAGATAGACAAGCACTGTATATCTAGCCCAGTGGAATCCAACTTGTCCCAACATAAGAAAATAAGCTGTTCCCCTTCCTCTCTGGAACAGATCTCCCTCTGGATGTCTGGTCGCCAGGGTCTGGAGCTAAAGCGCAGCTTAATTGAAGCGGAATCATGGGAGAAGGCACTTTTGGCTTATAATTCTATAGTTGACAGCATCTCTTCCTTTGCCAAACCAGTGGGTCCCAATAGCCAAACCAGCTTCTCAAACACCTGGTCTGACAGAGAATGTCTGCCTTTTAAAAGCAGACTTAGACAATCCTTCCGTCTCTTTGTGATTGAAGGCAATACAACAGGGCTAAGAGATACCTATGGAATTTACAATCACTGCACCATTGAGCACCATTGAGCAATACAACACCAAACATGGGGTCTAACTGGGGTTGCCAACCTCCAGGTCATGTCTGGAGAGCTCCAGGAATCACAACTTGTCTCCAGTCAACAACAATCAGTTCTCCTGAAGAAAATAACTGGTTTGGAAGTTAGTCTGTATGGCATTATACCCTGCTGAATTCCCTCACTTACCCAAACCTCACCCCCCCAGGCTCCACCCCCCAAATCCCCATTAACTTTCCAACCCAGAGCTGGCAACCCTAGCTTGAAGCAAGCAACCCACCATGTATGAATGGTGGGCCCTGGCCACAGATGCATATCCCCATCTTGCATCCCCATCTTGCGAGAGCCAGTTTGGTGTAGTGGCTAAGTGTGCAGACTCTAATCTGGGAGAACCGGGTTTGATTCCCCACTCCTCCACTTGCACCTGCTGATATGACCTTGGGTCAGTCACAAGCTCTGGCACAGCTGTTCCTGAAAGAGCAGTTTCTGTCAGAGTTCTCTCAGCCCCACCCACCTCACAGGGTGTCTGTTGCGGGGAGGGGAAGGGAAAGGAGTTTGTAAGCCGCTCTGAGACTCCAAGTGAAGGGCAGAGTATAAATCCAGTCTCTTCTTCTTCTTCTTAAAAATGCATCTAGCAGAACCTTTACTTAGTGAGAGAAGCACACAGCTTTCTGATCACTAGCCAGTTGCCATGTTGTCTCTGGAGTGACCGAGGCTCAAAGAAAAGGGTAGAAATAGAAAAATGCTTTTGTGTACTTCTTTGCACATTCCAAGTTACCCTTTGAGGTAGGATAGACTGAGAGGAAATAACAGACCCAAGGTCACCCAATGAACTTCCATGGAAGACTGGAGATTTGAACCTGGGCCTCCCATATCCTAGTTAAGTACAGAAGGACCTGATCTCATAACACAACTGGTAATCTTATACAACAGGAAGCCATGAAATGTTTACCCTTCCACCGAGAAAGATCACTATAATCTAAAATGGCACCTCTGTTTTTACCATGAAGATGTTAATGTAGCATTTAACTGCAACAGATTCAACCTTGCCTGTCCTCAATCATTATCAATCTATCTAGTAGTCAACCTGGCCCCTTTCTGTAGATATTTAAATCCACAAATCAGGGCCATGTACAAAATATGTACATTTTCCTGTGAACTTGTGGGACCCCCACATTTGCAGAAAACAGTGAAACCCAGGAAAAATGAAGGGGTGGTGAAGAAATCCCCTCCCAAATAGCTCCATTAGAGCTACTGCCTTGTGGCGAGAGACTTAAGTTTTAATTTTAAAAAAATAAACGTTCAGATTTAGAGAACCTGACTCACGGATCATTATAACGTTATAATGATATAACAATATTCAATTGCCAATTTAAAAACAAAACTTGGGAAAGCACTTGGTGGCATAGCAAGGGCACAGAAACTATGGGGAAACGGCCATATGGAAACTCCACTGCCACTACATTGTATTGGTGGTCACTGGCCCCGGTCACACGGGGGGGGGGAGGAAGCACGTCCAAAGTGCGGCTTTTCTGAGCTGCAGCAAAAGAGACATGCGGCGGTGGGATCAGACAGATCCCCTGAGCCACCGCACAGTTGCTCCCCAGCACGATCAGATGCTGGGGGGGAAGCCACGAGACGGAGAGCAAGGCAGCCGGCTGTGCATGTGTGCACATGCGCAGTTTGGCCGGGAGCCTCGAATGCTGCGGAAGACAGGTGCACCGGCGATCCCATGGCCGCCCTTGCTGCGGAGCTTTAGTTAGGTAGTACTCTTTTCTTGGGTTTTTTTGATGCGCGTTTCCCTCCGGAAAGGACGGATCGGGGACGGGTGTGCTCCACTTCCCAGATGTTGCAGTGTAATCGCACCCGTTTGATGTGCCCCCGATCCATCCCTCTTGTGGAGCAAAACCTCCCATGTGACTGGGGCCACTGTAACAATGGGGAAACTACAGAAGCCTGCCCCCATGTTGAAAACACTACAGTAATGAGTTTGAAAATTCAGAGGGGGGGGAGAAATGCCATTGTAGTTCTTTTTAAAGTCTATGGTCTAATGCACCCATCGCTTAGTTGAGTTCTTCTCTCTAGTAAATAGGTCTCCTTAAACTGCTCAGTTTGCAAACTACTGGAGATATTTTATAACTCTGCATTCATCCTCACTGAACCATCCTTTTTTGTGATATTGGAGAATACGGAATTTTAAAAGGAGGACTTCCAAGAGACTTTCTCGGGAAGGAGTTAAAAAGAAAAGACAGCGAGAAGCTTAAGGCTTTACTCAAAGGGGCCTCCATGGAGGTGGATTTTCCCATGCAGTTCTTTGGAAATCCCTGCCAGATTACAAGGGCTTCCACAGACAATGGGCTATTATAGCCATTTATCCCTTTCAACCTGGCTCTGGCAAACCTGCCCCCATCCTCTGCTGATAGCCAGGGGGGACCTGGCAACCCTACACTGAATGAGTCCATGCATCAGTGACTGACCCAGCAGCAGAGACCATTCATGAATTATACCCCACCCTAAGAAATAAGACTCAGATCCTTTTGTAGAAATACTTTCCAATTTAAAGGGCTTGATCAGTTAAAGTGGTTTTCTGGGGTGTTGCCCATCTGCCAGATCTTTCTTATCCTTGCTGTTTGCATCATTTTAGCTGGAAATGCCCTTCCTGCAGAATTAAATTAAGTTTGATTATTTATTTATGTACTTGTACTTCAGTATTCTCCGAAGAGAGAAGAAGCCAAGACTGTTTATAGTGCTGCTGTCCCACCTCCATTTTACCTTCACCATCAGCACCCCTGTGAAGAAGTCAAGGCTGAGAGAGAGTCACTGGCTCAAAAGGCTGCCAAGGGGGCTTCCACAGCAGGATGGAGCTCCCAACCTGGGTCTCCCAGATTCTAGTCTTAACACTCTAGTAACCCCCCTACACTATACTCAGGAATACAAATAACCACTCAGCGGGCATATTTGCCCATATTTGCAGAAGGAATGCAGAGGGTGGACAAGTCTATGGGAAAATAAGTGTGTACTTACAGCCATGTTACAGCACCACCACCTGTGACCCAGCAACATATGATGTGAGTGTTCAGTCGGTAGCCGGCTGCTGCTTCATCTCAGGGATGCAGGAGGGTGCTTGGCCCAAAGAAAAAGTTGGAAATAACTGTTTTGTTATTTCTTTGTACTTCCTAAGTTTTGCTCTAGATTTTCCAGATACACCCATTGCCTCCCCCAAATAAACAGCTCAATACAATAAAAACAACTTAGAGAAGAACTACACAAGATTAAGTTTACAAGACCTTTTTAAAGTCTTTCCCGCCTTTCCCACTAGAGCTGCTTTTTCAAGAGGAGGATGCTGCAGGGAGAAAGGTTTTTTTTAATCCTTTCCTCCCCTGCTATATTCCTGCTTTAAACAAGCAGTCTTCTGAGGCTGTACTTTATGACCAGATGAAGTGGGCTCCAGTCTACAAAACCTTAAAACCCATTGATCTTTAAGATGTCTCCGGAACCCTTACTGAGGTGGGGGGGGGGGT
The DNA here is from genome assembly GCF_001447785.1 of Gekko japonicus. Classification (NCBI taxonomy): domain Eukaryota; kingdom Metazoa; phylum Chordata; class Lepidosauria; order Squamata; family Gekkonidae; genus Gekko; species Gekko japonicus. The sequence continues at coordinate 203,523 of NW_015160913.1, forward strand.
CTTCTTTTATGTGCAAGCTCAGGAGGCTGAAGTTGGTTCCTTATTCGCACTTCCTTATTCATTCCTTATTCGTTACTTATTCAAGTAGTCATTCAGAAACACTAAGGAGAGAGTTGGAAAGCTCCGAACCCCAAAATAAGAACTGGACCACCACACATCATATACCCCCACATTCACAGGACTCTCCCGTTCGAGGGGACATATGCTGTATCCTGGCCCAAAGCATGGTTCTGGTGCCAGCTGCTCCAAAGTGCAGTGCCCCTAGCACTGGGTTGGGAAATTCCTGGAGAGTTGGATGTGGAGCCAGGGGAGGGGAGGGACTTCAGCAGGGTAACACCATAGAGTCCAGTCTACCTTCTTCTTCAGGGAATCTGAAGATCAGTTGTAATCAGTTGTAATTCTGGGAGAGCTCCTGGCCCCATCTGGAGGTTAGCCATCCTAGCACAGATTTTGTCTGATCAGCCCAGGGAAGCCATCTGGGCAGATGAACAACAATCTCCTCCCTTTCCTTGGTCTACCATTTGTGTGTCCTGGCTTTAAAAATGCCCCCCCCCCATTATTCTTGTTTTCTGACTTTTGAGCCTTCGGGTTACATTTTTTGTCACAGACACAACAGCAAAAACACCTGCCTTAATTGGCAACTCGTGTCAACAAGATAAGGTTTTAGGAAAACATTGTCTCCGGGGTTCATGACAACGATTCTGGAATTTGCCAAACATTGCGCCTCACTTAAATCCATGTGGAAACTGGAACTGGAAAAGTCCATCTGAGGAAGAAGGCATGCCAAAGGAAACAGTGGAATTTACTGTATGTTTTGTATCACAGATATTAAATGGCGAGAGCTGTGCCTGGAAAACACGTTCAAGCCAAAGGTATTTAAACGCCAAAAGAAAGAAGACATCTTTCCATCTATTAAAATCCTTTGGTTTCTTTTCAGTTTCTCAGAGGGAAGGAAGGGGGTGTGGCTTCCATTATCATGATTAAGCCCTACTCTATTTCTTGGCTTCCGCACTCCTCCAGTTTGCTATTATCCTGCAGATGCAGAATGTGACCAGAGTCAAAGTGTGTAAAAATATATATTTACACCCGGATTCTAACCCTATTTCGTTTGTTTACTTCTTTTCTCAATAGCCAGGAAAGGCCCCTTTAAATAATAACAACCACAATCCATGAGGCTTAGGAATTCTGAAAATTATACAGACAAGCTAGATGTGGACAAAGCTATTATCACCAGCTTTGCAGCTTTGCAGATTTGACTCCTGATGAGCCTGAAGTTGAGAGATCGCGTCTAACATTTAACAATGCAATCCTAAGCAGAGTTACACAGAAAGGTTCACTCTGTGTAGGACTGCCCCTTAAGAGTCAAAAGGTTGATTGGCTTTGTTTACTGAAAAGATGGGAAAACAGGGTAGGTTTCTTTCAGAGAGCTGAGGGCTGTTCAAAATACTTATTGCTGCTCATTCTATTTTATCCTCCATTATTAAGTATCCCCATACAGGCAATAGCTGGTCTGCAGGGTTTAAATAATTTCCATCACTCCCTTCTCCCATCACTGTGGTGTTCTAGTGACAGTAAGCTGAATTTAGCAGAAAAACAACTATTAAGACTCTTGAACTTCACAGTTCTCAATGGTTAAACTCAATCTGATCTCAAGGTTTCTTTTACTTATATCTCTACAGAAGGTGGCAGTATAGTAGATTACATCCATGTTTCATATCCTTTTGATCTCTTCAGTAATTTTTGATGTATTACTGTACAGATATAGTGACCATCAATCCATTCACATACATTAGTATAAAACTGATAAGAACAGACAGTACATTGGAAAAACTTTTAAAGAATGTAGATTCCCTGTATTCCTTTAGCAATCACCGCTATTTCAAATTTATTTCATTAATGTAACAATTAAGATTTGCATAAAGAAGCATTGAAGTCTGCCTTGTAAGTATAGGTATTTCAGTTCTGTTGTCGATTATGTTTTGTTGATGTTCTGTTACTGGTTGATGTTTTGTCACTGGTTGATGTTATTTTTGAGTATTTTTCTCAATAAAAAAATAAAAAATTAGAAAAGAATGGACAGTATACATCTGCCTCTGAATTTTGAGTCTAAATACTTATGTGGGAAAGGTCAAGTGGCTCACATCCATCTCAGTCCGTTAAAGCTGATGGGTTTAGAAGGGTAAAAACTCCATTTAGGGTTGTGCTATCAACACTCTTAAGGGATTACTGTCCTCAAACCAAGAGTTTTATTCCCTTAGTGCTCCAACTACTTTGTTATCCTTAAATATTATTGATACTTTTTAAGAATTGGTGGGCAAGAAGAAATCTTGTTTAACTTAAATCAAGCAAAAGATATGCCAAATCAAGTGCTTTGATTGAGAAGGGTGGCAGCATGGCATAGCTTGATCGCATCAGATCTTGGAAACCAAGCAGGGTCAGTACATGGATGAGAGACCACCAAAGAAGACTGCAGAGGAAGGCAACAGCAAACCACCTCTGCTTCTCATTTGAAGAAGAAGAGATTGGATTTATACTCCACCCTTCATCAGATCAAAAGATAGAGGAGGATTATAAAATGATGAATGAATTAAAGATAGCAGCTAGACAAAAACACTGTTATTTTAACTACCCTCACACTGATTGGGTCACTATGTGTTCTAGTCGAGAAAAAGAGATTGAGTTTCTAGACACTCTAAATGACTGTGCTATGGAGCAGATGGTCACAGAACCTACCAGGGGAGAGGTGATCCTTGATTTGGTCCTAAGTAACACTCAGGACCCGGTGAGAGATGTAAAAGTGATTGCACCGCTTGGGAACAGTGATCATAATGTTGTTGAGTTCAACATTTGTACAAATAGGGAATTGGCCAAAAAGACTCACACAACCACTTTTAACTTTAAAAGGGGTAATTTTTCTGATATGAGGGGACATGTGGGGAGGAAACTGAAGGGAAAAGTAGAAAGGGTCAAAACCATTGGGGAAGCTTGGAAACTGTTTAAAACTACAATTCTAGAAGCTCAAATAAAATATATTCCGCAGGTTAGGAAAGGCACAAACAGGTATAAGAAAAAGCCTACATGGTTAACAAACAAAGTAATGGAAGCTGTAAAAGGTAAAAAGGATTCCTTTAAGCGGTGGAAAGCTAGTCACAGTGAGGCTGATAAAACAGAACACAGGCTATGGCAAATAAAATGCAAGTCTGTGGTCAGGCATGCAAAAAGGGAATATGAGGAGCATATAGCAAAAAATGTAAAGACCAACAATAAAACTTTCTTCAAATACATTAGAAACAGGAAACCAGCCAGGGAGGCAGTGGGGCCCTTGGATGACCAAGGGGTAAAAGGAGTACTGAAGGATGATAGGGAAATGGCTGAGAAGCTAAATGCATTTTTTGCCTCCGTCTTCACTGTGGAAGATGAGAGGTGCTTGCCCACTCCAGAGCCGCTGAGTTCGGGAGGGGTGTTGAAAGACCTGAGTCAGATTGAGGTGACGAGAGAGGAGGTCCTAAAACTGATAAACAACTTAAAAACTGATAAATCACCAGGCCCAGATGGCATACATCCAAGAGTTCTGAAAGAACTCAATTGTGAACTTGTGGATCTCCTGACAAAAATATGTAATCTCTCCTTAAAATCAGCCTCCATTCCTGAGGACTGGAAGGTAGCTAATGTCACTCCCATCTTTAAAAAGGGTTCCAGAGGAGATCCGGGAAATTACAGGCCTGTCAGTCTGACGTCGATACCGGGTAAATTGGTGGAAACCATTATTAAGGAAAGAATTAGTAGGCACATAGATGAACAAAACCTATTGAGGCAGACTCAACATGGGTTCTGTAAGGGAAGATCTTGTCTCACTAACCTGTTAATGTTCTTTGAGGGGGTGAACAAACATGTGGACAAGGGGGATCCAATAGATATTGTTTACCTTGACTTCCAGAAAGCTTTTGATAAAGTTCCTCATCAAAGGCTCCTAAGCAAGCTCAAAAATCATGGGATAAAAGGACAAGTCCTTTTATGGATCAAAAACTGGCTAATTAATAGAAAACAGAGAGTGAGTATAAATGGGCAGTTCTCCCAGTGGAGGGGTGTAAGCAGTGGGGTACCACAGGGATCAGTACTTGGTCCACTGCTTTTTAACTTGTTCATTAATGATTTGGAGTTGGGAGTAAGCAGTGAAGTGGCTAAATTTGCGGATGATACGAAGTTGTTCAGGGTGGTGAAAACCAGTGAGGATTGTGAGGCACTCCAAAGGGATCTGTCAAAGTTGGGCGAGTGGGCGTCAACATGGCAAATGGGGTTCAATGTGGCCAAGTGCAAGGTGATGCACATTGGAGCCAAAAATCCTAAATATAAATACACGTTGATGGGGTCTGAACTGGCAGAGACTGATCAAGAGAGAGATCTTGGAGTTGTAGTAGATAACTCACTGAAAATGTCGAGACATTGTGTGACTGCAATAAAGAATGCCAATGCTATGCTGGGGATTATTAAGAAGGGTATTGAAAACAGATCAGCCGGACTTCCGGTTGATGTATATAAATCAATGGTGCGACCTCATCTGGAATACTGTGTGCAATTCTGGTCACCACACCTTAAAAAGGATATTATAGCTTTGGAAAAAGTGCAGAAAAGAGCAACTCGAATGATAAAAGGGTTGGAACACTTTCCCTATGAGGAACGGTTAAGGCGCTTAGGGCTCTTTAGCTTGGAGAAACGACGACTGAGGGGTGACATGATTGAGGTTTATAAGATTATGCATGGGAAAGAGCAGGTAGAGAAAGAGGTACTTTTCTCCCTTTCTCACAATACAAGAACCCGTGGGCACTCCATGAAATTGCTGAGCGGTCGGGTTAGAACGGATAAAAGGAAGTACTTCTTCACCCAAAGAGTGATTAACACTTGGAATTCACTGCCACAGGAAGTGGTGGCAGCTAAGGGGAGGGAGTGGAAGAATAAACAAGAAATTGCCCAGAAGTTCTCATCTATCGAGCTATACAGATAAGTGCATATCCAGAGACTTTAAAATTTATTGCGAAAGCAAACAAACGAGAAAAGGATGGCGGGGAAGAGGGACAGAGACAAAGAGAAACTTTTAAAAGCGAAACTAGAGTTCCCGAAGCCGGACATGACCAGTGAGCAGAGCGCCCTCTGATGGAACAGCTCAATGTCTTTAAAGAACAGATGTCTGTTGTAACAGCGAATATTACTGCACAACAAAAGCAGCTGCAAGTTGTGACAACAAGCATTACTGCTCAACAAATGCAAATAACGGATTTGATTCAAGTAATGAAGCAGGATGCTGAGAAAGTAAAGGAAATGGCTGAGACAA